>NW_027660317.1:0-57000 GCF_963210335.1 Falco punctatus
TGGAGTCCTACCAGTGGGTTGGAGCCCCACTGAGTAAGTCTACCTGTCAGACGCAGTGAAAGACCTGCGCAGGGTAGGACTAGGAGTCTGCCCGTAAGACATAAGTGAAAGCTATTGCAGGGTTGGACTAAAAGGATCCTTGTGGAAGTGGAAGCCTAGGCGTCTGCCCGTAAGACATAAGCGAAAGCTATTGCAGGGTTGGACAAAAGCGTAGACAAGAGAAACTATATGCTATAGTGTTCTCTAAGGTAGTGCCTCTAACAAGAAGTTAGAAGTTTTAGTGCTTTTTGTTGTTTTGTGAGTCTGTGTACTAAGAAGAAAATTAAGAGGTATAATATTGTGTTATATGTTTGTTTAAAGTAACTGTGGGAAAGTGTGAGTGTGGCTGTAAGGGTGAGACATATAATTGAGAACGAAAGTGAGTGTGGAGTGTGGATCCGCGGATCGGAGTGACAGAGTTGAATAATTGTGTATTGTACTGTGAGTAATTACACCATGGCAACTAAGTTAACTCGGTCGTTTAAAAGTAAAAGCATGGGTAATCTTGCTGTAAATGACAAAATCCCGAAAAATTCTTTCTTGGGATGTTTATTGGCACATTGGGGAAAATTACAGGATGATCTGCAAAAGAGCCAGATGATTGAGTATTGTAATAATTTGAGTATTGTAATAATTGGTGACCTTTGTATATATTGGATGATCAGGAAAAGTGGCCCACGAATGGCACACTGAATTATAACACTATTTTGCAGTTAATGCTGTATTGTAAAAGAGAAGGGAAATGGAATAAAATGCCAGATGTGGATTTGTTTTTTTTACTTAAGACAAAGAAAGGATTGGCAGGATGAATGTAAGCTAACTATTAGAGATAATTTGGTAATGGCTATAACTTCTGATAATAAGAAAGTGGAAAAAAAAAATGTTGTTTAAATTGTGAGGTTGGGAGTGGATACAGGAGCGACATTTTTTTATTAAATACCTGTAAAGGAAAAACTGGAACAAAACCAGGCCATTCCTGCAACCCCTGGATTTGAAATTTGGAAATAAGATAATTACACATGAATTTCTGTATGTATCAGTATGTCCGATACCCTTCTTAGGAAGAGATTTGTTATCCAAATTAAATGCACAGATTGTTTTTGACGAAGGAGAACTTTTCTTGAAAATACCTGAGTCAAAACCGGGAGAAATCTTGATGATACAAGAAAAGGTAAAGGAACAAGAAATTCCACCGGAGGTGGATTTGGCAGTGATCCCTACTGTATGGGAAACAAATATTACTGGTAAATCGAAAGTAGCAGAACCAGTTAAAATAGATTTGAAGGAAGGTGCAGGAACAGTGAGAATTAAACAATATCTAATCAAATCAGAAGTGAGACAGGAATTGAAGAAATTGATTGATAAATTTTTGGAGTATAAAATTTTGGAAGAATGTGAATCTGAGTATAATACTCCTATTTTACCAGCCAGAAAACCCTCGGGTGAATATAGGCTGGTACAAGACTTGAGAGCAGTATATCAAATAGTTAAGGATATTTATCCTGTAGTAGCAAACCCTTATACACTGTTAACAGCGTTAAGGGAGACTTATCAGTGGTTTACAGTGCTTGATTTAAAAGATGCTTTCTTTTGTATACCTTTGGAAAAGGAAACCAGAAAACTGTTTGCTTTTGAATGGGAAAATCCTCAAACCAAAAGATGCAGCTGACATGGACTAGATTACCCCAAGGATTTAAAAACAGTCCAACTATTTTTGGAAATCATTTAGCAGAGGAATTTGAAATCTGGAAACAGGACAAACCAAGACCTGGACATTTATTTTTAAAATATGTGGATGATATATTGATTGCTACAAAAGAAAGATTTATTTGTATACAGGTGACTATTGACCTTTTGAATTTCCTGGGACTAAATGGGTATAAGGTATCCAGGAAGAAAGCCCAAATAGCCTGCCAGACTGTGATATATCTCGGCTTTGAGATTTTAAAAGGACAACGACAATTAGGAAAAAATCACAAAGAAGCTATTTGTGGTATACCTGAGCCGAGAAATATTCATGAACTCAGAGCATTTTGGGGAATGACTGGGTGTTGTCGCCTTTGGATCATGAACTATGGGCTAATAGCTAAACCGCTGTACGAGGCCCAGAAGAACTCTCCCTTTGTATGGGGCCCACAACAACAAAAGGCTTTTGTAGAGTTGAAACGTGCCCTAATGTCTGCACCTGCCTTGGGACTGCCGGATCTAACCAAAGATTTCCAGCTGTTTGTACATGAAAGGCAACACCTTGCACTGGGCGTGTTAACCCAGAGGATAGGAAGCTGGAAACGACCAGTCGGATATTTCTCTAAACAACTGGATACAGTGAGTAAAGGGTGGCCAAACTGCCTTCGAGCAGTGACAGCAACAGTGATGCTCATACAAGAAGCTCGGAAATTGACTTTGGGAAGAACAATAACAGTCTATGTTCCACACATGGTGATAACTGTCCTAGAACAGAAGGGGGGACATTGGCTGTCCCCGAGCCGAATGATGAAATACCAGGTGGTATTGACTGAACAAGATGATGTGATTCTAAAGACAACTAACCTGGTAAATCCTGCAGTGTTTTTAAGTTCCATACAGGAAGAAGGACAACTGGAACATGATTGCTTGGCTACCATCAAGTATGTTTATTCCAGTCGTGAAGATCTGAAGGATGTGACATTGGAGAGACCAGACTGGGAATTGTATACTGATGGAAGCAGCTTTATGGAACAAGGAGTCCGATACGCCGGATATGCGGTAACAACAGAGACTACAGCTATAGAAGCAGGAGCATCGGCGAGTACCACATCAGCCCAAAAGGCAGAACTCATCGCTTTAATTCGAGCCTTAGAATTAAGCAAAGACAAGAGAGTAAATATCTGGACTGATTCAAAATATGCCTTTGGGGTAGTGCATGTCCATGGAGCTTTGTGGAAAGAGAGGGGGTTATTGTCCTCTCAAGGATCAAACATTAAGCATCAAACAGAAATTTTACGATTATTGCAAGCAGTTCAAAAGCCAGATCAAGTAGCAATCATGCACTGTAAGGCACACCAGATTTGGAATACAAAAATAATAGCTGGGAATAATTTAGCAGATAGAACAGAAAAAAAAAAAAAAAAAAAAAAAAAAAAAAAGAGAGAGAGAGAGAGAGAAAAAGGTAGCAAAGAAACAAGCATTGCAAATGGCAATAATTCCTTCTAAAACAGTAACCCTTCCTAGGGAAAAACCGAGATATTCAGAGGAAGATGACAAATTGGGTCAGTTATTAAGTGCTAAGAAAACCTTAGCTGGATGGTGGATAACTCCTAATGGACAAGTAGTAATTCCACTTCTTGGGATGAGAGAGATAATTCAAACAAGACATCAAGTATGTCAGTGGGGAGCAGAAGCCTTAGTAACATCTTTACGAAAGCAAATAATATCAGTTAAGATGTTGGGAATAGCTAAAATGGTAACTGCAAAGTGTGAAGTATGTTTGAAAAATAATCCAGTGATTAAGAAAAAGGTTCAAATGGGTAGACTGAAATCTGGTACAGAACCTGGAGATTATTGGCAAGTAGATTTTTCAGAGTTACCTAGACAAAATGGGTACCGGTACATCCTGGTAAGGGTTGATACTTTTACAGGATGGCCAGAAGCCCTTCCCTGTCGCACCACACAAGCAAAAAGAGGTTGTGAAGTGGTTATTACAAGAAATAATTCCGAGATTTGGAGTTCCTATTGGAATTTCCTCTGACAGAGGTCCACACTTTGTGGCTGAAGTAGTCCAAAGTGTTAGCAAAGTATTGGGTATTAATTGGGATTTGCATGCGTCTTGGAGACCACAATTTAGTGAAAAAGTGGAGAGGATGAATCAAACTTTGAAACGACAAATAAGTAAAATTTGTCAAGAAACCAGTCTAAAGTGGCCTCAGGCACTTCCATTGGCATTATTATGAATCAGGGTACAGCCAAAGAGTGGAACCTCAGTCAGTCCTTATGAATTATTATATGGAAAACCATATGAGTCTCTAGAACCAAATCTAAACATACATGTAAAAGGAAAACAAGATGTGTATAACTATTTGGTTTTTTTCCAAGGAAAACTTTGGCTGTGATTTGAAGTGTAGTAATTTGGAATAGACCTTTATCCCTGGAAAATTCAGTGCATGATTTCCAACTAGGAGACTATGTCTATGTGAAGACTTGGACCTCTGAACCATTGCAGGAGCACTGGAGAGGACCTTTCCAGATACTGCTAACCACTTTTACAGCTATCAAAATTGCAGAATTGGATGCTTGGATACATTATACTTGAGTGAAGAAAGCACCGTGAAGAAAGCATCTACTCCGTGGAAGATTGCTAATCGTGACCCAGAGACTTAAAAATTGACTTTGAAACATGTCTAATTTTTTTATCAGGTTATGATTGGGTTTTGGATTTTTTTTTTTGGTTGGTAATGTTGGTGAGATCATGGGCTGGCTTGGTGGACAGGAACAAAAGACAAGTAGAAAGAGAACAAGTGATTGAAATTCCCAAACAAATGGCTGAGGAAAATTTGTTGGTAGGATTGACTAAAGAATTTGCCAATTTACAAAATGTCACGCAGATCACTGCTTGTTTGCCAATACCGAGGGCAGTAGGTGAATCTATTCCATGGGGAATTTTAACTATGAATTTGACTAACCTGGAACATAAAAATGAAACCAATTATTGTGAACAGAGGCCAGTGACTCAATGGTATGAGCAAGTGAAAGTCACTAGAAAACAGTGGAAAACTCCAGGTAGTCTGGCGGATTATGAAATATTGTTAAATCATGTTTTTACCAAAATAGGGAGATTTAAGACTGTGGGATGGTGTTCTTATGATGAACAACTTAAAACCAATGTGACCAGAAGTATCATGAAATGGAAGTGTAATAAAACTGGCCAAGGTACCCAATTAGTAGAACAATGGGACTCTATACGGTCTATGTCCATATTTTCCCATTTTCAGTATATAGCAAGAACTTTTTGGTGTTTTACCTGGGATGGAAAAGTTTTTTTTCAGTATTACCCTGGGTCAATGATAGGTCACCTTCATTGGGAGAGAAGGAAAATAAAGCAGTGCCATGGTGGAAATGTGAAAAAGTGTATGATTGCAGTAATGCAGACTTAGTAATCCAAAGAATTCCTCCGTAGGCCACTGTTTTAAAATATGGTTGTTTTTGTCGAGGTCTTAAGAACACTCTCAATTTGACCAGCACTTTTACAGTTAGGAAAGGAACTTTGTTTAGTTGTAGTAAAACTACTATTTGAAGTCCAGGACATTTAGTTTGGGCATTAAGTGATGGAACCTGGACCACACATTTACCATTAGATGGTAAGGTGAAACAAATTACTTTAGGCATGCCAACATTGTGTCTAATTTGAAAGAAATCACCATTTAAAGGATCCTTAGAGAATTTAGAATCTAAACGAATAAAGAGATCTGAGATAAATGATGATATTTGGAATGAACCATTTATAGGAGTGAAAACTGGTTGGGCACTTGAATCACTTTTAAATCCTACAGCTTCATATAGAAACAGAGCATGGCTCTATCCATTAGCTGGTCAAGTGGAAAAATTAGCAAACGTTAACAAAAAGGGGTTTAAGGAATTGAATATATAATTACAGGCGACCTCCAGAATGACTTTACAAATAGAATGGCACTAGATATGCTCCTACTTAAAGAACATGGAGTATGTGGATATCTCAAGGATAAATTGGACCACTGTTGTATCCACATTCCAAATATCACTCAGGATGTGGAACATGATCTAGACCTATTAGGAAAAACTGAAAAAGAAAATGAAGCAATTCAAAAGGATATGTCAGAAGATTGGCTTGGGAAAATTTTTAGCAAACTGGGATGGAATTTGAGCTCTTGGATACAATCTATAATTAAAACTTGGTTTCTGTTATTAATTGTCTTTTTGATGAGCATGCTAGTATATGCATGTCTGAAGAAATAGTTTACCAGTAGAATTGCAGTGAATCGTATGATTATGAGAGAAGTACCAACTATTTTATCAAGACATGATCCATCACCAAAATATGTTGAAACAAAAGATATATGATTAATGTGAAAGTATTGAAATAATGATTTTCAACACTTTCAAAGGGGGGAAATGTTATCGATTTGTTAATAAGTCAAGATTGATTGACTTTATTTGATTGATTAATTGATTTTATAAAATCATTTTATAAAATTGAAAAATAGAAGGATAAGAAATATTTTTAATGAAACTTATACTTGCACAGTAAAAGCTGCTATGAGATCTTCTGTACGTCCTGTACCAAGGCTAGAAGAAGGGGCTGGAACCATAGTTAAAACTTAGGTAATAACTTTAGGGTTGAAAGGTTTCTTTGTATTTGACCAGTCTTCTGTATGTAGAAGTGTATTGAAATGTCAGAATATGAGATTAATGGAAACTGGGGAGAGTCGACTGGAACAGCTTGTAGGTGCCTGCCAAGAAACCGTGAACTTTAGTAAAAGGTAATTCCGGCAGGGGGAGATCGCAACCACCGACTCATATACCACCTACCCAAATCGTACCCTAGACCCATTTCTAGACCTTTCTAAGCTTTGCTGCGCAGAATCAGATATAGGAGGAGAGTATGTAAATGATTTACGGGAAATGTTATGATTATGCATGAATAATTAATGAATATGTATGAATAAGTTCTATATATGGAATCTGAGTTTGGGACCTGGTGTGCGTTGATCGTGAGAGGACTCGCTCATGCACCCGGCCGTCAATAAAAAAGTGTCTGCTTATCTACATCACATTGGTGTCGATAAGTTCTTCATTCCGAGATTTCAGTAACTCCCTCACCCTTTCTTGAGGTCTCAGCACCCCACTTGCAGCCAAGGACACACAGGGCTCATTTCACCCACCCAACAGCATTTTCTCTGTCACAGCATCCCTGCGCTTGTCCGTGGGGCTTTCAGATCACAAAGGGTGCGAGAGGACAGGTTTGTATTCTGGAGGACAACTCACTGCTTGGAAGCAAATGTCAGGGAGGTACAAAAGGACCCTAAATATAGCATCTAATTCAGGGACAACCAGCTCAATGCCCATCCCCACAGAGGGCATTGTCCACCGCCCCCCAGGTGGCAGGAAAGCTGGGACACTTGTTCCCATGGACACAGCTGCAGGAATGGACCCACAAGATCAGTGTGTGACTCTGCAGCTGAAACACCCATCCCCAGAGAGCCTGACAGCAAGAGCAAGAGAACAGTAACAAATAACAGAGACAATGGAGAAAGGAGGCAAAACAGAGTGAGGGTGCGTCTGAGAGAGGCCAGGGCAAGCGTGCTGGGCACTGAGGGCAGAGCTGCCCTTGCCCAGCTCTGCTCGCCACCTCCCACACACCAACATTGCCGGGCACCTGCTCTCAGCCCCTGTGCTCTGCAGAGGGACCCCACGGGGCACATGGCTGGAGAGCTGCCTCTCGGCTCTGCTGGAGCTCTGGCTGCAGAGGGGGTGGCTCACACCTCAGGTGCGGCAAATGAAGAGACGGAACGCAGCTTGATGCAAGCAAATGTCAATTTATTGTACAGAAGCACGAGGTTTTATACACTTTCAGAACTGCTTGTTTTAAACAGATTGGTTCTTGAAGCTAAGCCTTGCATACTAGGCAATCCCTGATTGGTGGTTAACTACCAGCAATTAACAGCAAGGCGTTACCTTTCCTTGGCCTGTACAATGCCAGACAGTAGAGCGCGATGGAGGGAGGAGGGTAGGTGAGAAAAATGTTGGCAGTTTAATGAAAAATGGTATTAAAGCAATAAACCGTGAAAAATAAACATGCTCTGTGACAAATGCCGGCAGTTACAGAAAGCAAGCAGGCTAAAAGGTAAAAGCAACCCTAATGTCTAGGCAAATCTAACCCAAGAAACTGCTGTCTCTTGAGTCCTTCTCTTGTTAAGAAGATGGTGATGCAGTGAACCTTTCATTTAGTATCCCTTGATTTTTGTTATGAAAATGGCTTTCAAAATGCCTTATTTCTATTATATGATGAGTTTGCAACAGAAATTGCATAGGTTAACTGTAATGTTTTTTCTTGATAATCTTTCTGTCTGTACCTGTTTACTTAAGGATAAATATATTTTAGAAACTACCATCTTGATAGAAAAAACAGCACATGAAAATCACACCGATAAGGCAGAAATTTTACATCAGAAAATGAGGAATTACACAGTGCTGACAAGCAGTTCTACGTTCAAAACCTTGGGAAGAAAGATATGCAAGAATGTGAGTTGAAAATGAGAAAAGGGAATTGAAAACAAATTGTAAAAATGTTACAGCAGAGCTAAAGCAGCTGCTTGGTGAAATTAATGAAACTGGGAAAACTACTTCCCTTGTGGAAGAAATGTCAGAAGATGGCTTCAGTGCTGAGCTGAAGAGTTCTCATGTTGTTTCATCTCATGCAACAGAATCAAGTAACAGCTTAGAAAGTAAAGGTGAATTTGGAGATATTAAACTTATGCTAGGTGGAAAAGTACCCAAAATGGAAACTGTAATCCGAGTCTTGGTGTCCTTTCTGATCAAGATAAGTGAAATGCAAACACGGAAGATACCTGGAGTACAGATGAAGGAGATTGCACAAATAATATCAATGATACAAAGGTGCTTCTAGCAAATGCAGAGAGAAAAAAAAAAAAAGCCTCCTATGGAAATGGAAGAGAATGAAACTGGAAGTAGTAGAAATGCAGTGGGAGGTCCTGAATACTCCCTGAGATACAGCTTTAAAACAAGTCTTTTGGATGAGATTTGTAATATTATTCCTAAAATAAGACCAGTTTCTACACACGATGAAAATGCACTTTTTGTAACAGAGAGGGAACTTGGAAAGGACTCTGGATTTAGTGATGATTTTCCCAGGGACTGCTTTATCGACAACAAAATAGGAGAAACAGAAATGGAAAGTCTTTTTGCAAATGCTCAGCAATCATGTGTCATGCTGAAAAGGAATCTTGATGAAGAACTAAACCAAGATACGGGAAGATTTAAGGGTAGGTAGGAATGCTGCAAATAGTATTCCTGGCTTTGGAGAAAGAGAAGGTACAGCTGCCAAAAGAGGTGGTTCACCTGCTACTCTTTAATCTCGCTCCGGGTCAACGGTCCTGTTCACTTTAGCTATTTGTCATGAAGGGGAAGATGCTTCCTACAAATTGGGTTTTGTTCTAATGGAAATAGGTGACTTGTGAATAAAGAGGGCAGTGGAGGGTTGTCTTTTTCCCCATTTTTGGAAAACGGAATGCATTATTGTTCCAGTTTAACAGCAGGTGGCACTCAGTTCCAGTGCAAGTAGTTATCACTTCATTGCCATAAAAAGAAATCCGTATAAATATGTCGGTTCTGATTCTGAATCAAAGAATGAAAATAGCTTCTGAACAGGGTCTTGACTAATAATTCATGGGCTGTGATATCTGCGTGATGTGTCTTCATTGCCTTTCAGTAAAATTCCTCTTTCCTGTGAAACCATTTGTGTTTGTGGGTTTGGGATCTTTTTTTTCTTTCCTCCTCTTGTTCAGGGAGCAGTAGCCCTGCACAGTTCCACTTGATTTCTTTCTGGTAGTGTTACAACTAACATTGTGCAGTCCTTCTAACTCTGTCCATTAGTAATGCTTTCACTTTTTTGTTGTTCATGTTTTAAGAGACACTATTGTTTTCTTTCTAAGGGCTGTATTTTTGTTGTCTGTCATGATGAGTGAATTTGAAGAACTCTCAATGACATAATACACTTTGTAGTGTAATTTTGTGAAAATGCTTCTCTATGAATTACAAAAAAAGATTTCATTTTATATTATTTCAGAGGTAAACCCTGAATTAATCAATCTTGGATGGGGTGTTTCTGTCTTCTAGAAATACTAAGAAATACATGAAGCTTAACTTTGTTTTTGTAGGTTGAGAAGAAAAAAGCAAACAAAGATGTTCAAAAGTGCAGGCGGTGGCAAAACAGGCATGTCTGGATAAATTAAATACACCACCAGGCAACATCACTAATCGGCAAATGAAACAAAAGATTACTGTAAGGAAGAATGACTGTTTGAAAATGGAGAATGAAAACACGATAGAAGAAAAAGGCAAAAAGAGTTTTTCATCTGGGGAGAGCTCAAAATTGATTAAAATGCCAATGAAAGGGTAAGCTAAGGAAATATCTCTAATTCTTATTTGTAGTACTATGTAAGTGTCTTAGGTTTTCTAATACTGTAGTAGTTGAAGTAGTTTCCCCAGTGGTGAAAGCCATAGTGAGTAGTCCACTGCTTCTGAAAAAGTGAAGAAAATTTCTTTTTAGAAAACATGAAGCTCACGATGGAGGTTCAAATTTATTGCCTGCTCTAAAAAAAAGAAAAGGGAAAAAAAAAAAGAAACCCCCACCCAAATTCCTGTGATTTCCTTGTCAATACTGAGGCAAAATGCATCTTCAAAACCAGAAAGAAAAGCAGACTAGAAAAAGCAGTTATTTTTGTAGGAAATGGCCACCTAGAAAAGAAAAGTAGGAACTTGTGGTTTGCTACTACTCCCTTTTCTAGGTGATTTTAGTGATCTCCGTGCAGTTGGTGTTTTCCTTTTCATTAAGTTAATATGACCTTTGTCAGGAGAAGATGATATTACCAAACCAATCTCAAAAGTCTAAAGAACGCTCACATATTTTTATGCAAACCTAAACAGGAGTTTTTTCCTGTCTGTCCTTCAAAGGAATCTCTGCTCTAGATGCTTTCTGTAACATGGCTATTGGATATAGTCCAGCTTAACCTGGATCTAGTTCAGATTCCACGTGTCCCCCTCACTCCTAGGGGCAGTTTTTCTAAGTACTTGGGTATCTTCCACGATCTTTGCAGTCAAGTCTGTGATTTTGTCATAGATATTTGTTGTCTCAGTTTTTTCTGGACATCATCTTAAGTATGTCTGTTTCACAGAAATACTTTTTGCAAACCTACTCACTTGGTGATTTTTTTCTTTCTTTCTGTGTAATGCAGTAAAATTGTCCTGAATGCCAAAGGTGCAAAGGAAAGTAAAAGACAGCCTTCAAAGCAGAAGGCTCATCAGCAGATGAGCTCTTCCAGTGGCAATCATGGTCAAGTACTGGAGCAGCAAGAGCTGGAGGCAAGTTTGGGGTTTTGTTATATTTTGGGTTTTTTGGCAAATCTGATGCATATGAAGATTCTTGTTCTTTCGTGTGACCACACTACCTGGTGCGCTTTGTGTTGACAAACACTTCTTTTTTGTTTAGAGTGCTTTGAGCATACTGGCCAAGTCAACAATAAGGTCACGTGCACAAATTCTGATTAATTACATGAGTGTGTGCACAGGCATAGAAGTATTACATGTGTTTAAAAAGGGCGAGGAGAGACTTACAGAAAAGCAAGATTACTCTTTCACTGCAGGTATCTCGGGATTTTTTGCCCTGCTCCCCGCTCCACCTTTTCTCTTGCAGCTGTGTACCCTCCTGACTTCTTGCCCACCCTGAACTTACTTGTGTGAGTTGTGGCAAAGTGAGAAAGAAAGTTGTTGACACTGTTCAGCACTAGCTAAAAGTCTGCTGTGTTATCAACACTGCTTTGGTCAGAAATCTAACACACAGCGCTGTGTGGGCTGTTGTGAAGAAAATAAACTGCATCCCAGCCAGACCCAGGACACCAGAGAATCCAAAATTACAGTTCTTTGACCTTTAGGAGAAGGATTCTCATTACTGAAGAGAGCTAAACCCCTGGTATTAAACAGGGAATGCACGTAACCGTATAGCTACATGTCTGTAGCTGTAAGATTTCTGTCACTTTGTGTGAAGTTGAGAGAACAGTTATTTCAACTATTTGCTTAATATCTTGTGGAAAAAATAGCCTTCCAATAGACACAATGGTAGACAATAACTGTTTCAGTCTTCAACTACATGTAGCAAAGTTGTTATACTAGATTTTAGTTTAATTTCTGCAATGAAGTTTTCAAAGCAACTGTAGTATTATTCAAAATGCAATGTAAGCATTTCAGTACTGAAATATATTTCTGTTTTCTAGACCTGCAGCAACAACTGGGAGCGAAAAGAACAAGGTACTGTAAAGCTGGTTTCTTGATAAACGGTTTCTATCAGCTTTTAATCACTTAGATGGGAACTGTGTTTATGTCGTCGTGATAAATAACTTAGTCCCAAAATAGGATTACAATCAAAGTTTGCAATTCATTAAGCAAATAGAGGCAAGCAAACAGTGCTGGGTGCGCCGGGAGTCTCCGCTCCACCAAGACATGCGCTGTACAAAGTTCATTTTTGGTTTATATTTCCTAAACTAATACATATTCATAGCTATTTCTAAGAAAGGGTTGGTTTATGTAAATGGATCCTTGGAACAGGCGTGTACTTCATGGCGCATGCTCTTTCTATCTCCGAGGGTCTTCTTAACCCCTGTCTGGTGGTCAGTGGATGAAGTCAGCAGTCTTCCTCGGCTCACACTTAGGATGACCCTAGATTTTATGCATGCGCCCTGTAAACTTCTCTTACTTAACACTATGCGCTTAGCAGCTCAGCCTGCATATCAGGGTGTGTAACCATATGTCCTTTGTAAGATACAGAAATTAGATATGTAGCCAGATGTTGTTTGCAAGATACAGGAACTATATACATTGATCATCCTGTTTTTCTTAAGTGTGTCGTTATACAAGGGTATGTGAGACAGAAAGTTACATTTCATCATGCAGTCCTAGCATTGTTCTATATTGACACGAATCAAATGAACACATTTCACACAGGGAAAGTGGCTGTGAAGAGGGAGAGCGATTTAGTGGGGCAGAAGGTTTTAGCCCAGCCATAGGGTGGGAGCAGGCCAAACCAGGGGAAGTGATACAGCCTCCCCTGCGCCAGGCTGTGGGAAATGAAGGACCCATTACGGTGAGGGTCCCGTTTTCAATAACAGAGTTGAAGAATTGCAAAGCAACCGCAGGAAATTACCGAGACGACCCTGAGAAGGCGGCTGGTGTTTTTGAAATAATGATGGTTAAAACACAGGATCCAGAGTGTAAGGATATAGAGGCAATACTGCAGGTTTTGTTTGATTGTAGGACAAGGCCTCAAGGACAAGAGTCCAAGTACTGATAGCCTGATGAATAGAGACTTGTTAGAACTCATAGGGCACAAGCCCTGGGAGCAAAGGAACAAGCTAACTGCAGACCCCTGAGCCGTTACAGTTGAGGAGGCAACCAGACGGACAGAGAAACAAGTAGCCAGATAAGGGAACGGATGGCGCCGATATGTAATCAAGAAAGCCGCGTAGAAAGAAACTCCCTAACCTTGGAATAGAAATTATTGCTATGTCAAGATAAACTAATAAGTTCCTATTGCTCTAACGGCGTGCCTTAAATATCAACCAATCAGTGTTTTTTACGCTTAAGATTTAACCAATCAGTGTGTAATATGTAGAAGGTAGAAACGTATATAATTGTAAGAAAATCACTAATAAATGGACATTTGCTTGCATCAAGCTGCGTCCCGTCTCTTCATTCGCCGCATTTGATAGTAGTGAGAAGGAGATGATTTGTCAAGCCGCTAGAATACATGTGGAAGCTGAGGTTAAAACAGGAACTGCGGAGCATCATTTCCCCTCTGTTGGTCCAAACTGGGACCTGCTTATAAACGGACCCAGGCAGCTTTGGACTCGGTATCAGAAAGGGATTATATTTGGCATTCAACATGCTGTGGCTAAGGCAATAACCATGTCTGAATGGTACGAGGGTAGGCACGATAACCAAGAGCCCCCCACAGATCTGCAGAACAGAATGAAGGAGGTAGCCCGCAACTCTACAAGTGTTGACCCTGAATCTTAAGAGGGATGAGATCAATTAGCCCCTCTACTGGTGGGCCAATCCTGGGATGGTATTAGAAGAAAATTACAAAAGTTGCAAGGAAGTGATTGCTTGAGATAGGGGAAAGCTGTTGGATGTTGCTTGGATTGCATATCGTCATAGAGAGAGTCAAAAGGGAAGAGTAAATTGTTGCTTGTTGGCGGTATCAGAGTAAAATAGCAGGGTGAGGGCAAGGGCCCGAGGATGGGGCAGAGCCCCGAGAGAGGGACTCCGGCCCAGCCCTCGGTTGGGTGATAATCAGTGTGCACAGTGCAAAAGGGATGGGCATTCGGAAGAAGACCATCTGCTTAATGATTGGAGCCCCTCTGCCCCCTTGCTCCCAGTAATGAGGGGGAGCGGAGGAGTCTCTCCCCAGAGGAGCCTCTGGTTAAAGCGGAGCTGGGAAGTGAAGAAGTTGAGCTTTGGGTAGATCCTGGGGCTACTTCCTCTGTTCAGAAGGCTTTAGAGGGGAACTAAGCAATAAGAATATAAGCATTGCTGGTATGGCAGGGACCCATGAAACTTGGCCATTTTTGAAGCCCTTAGCAATGAAGCCGGGAAAACAGTGGGTTACTCATCAGTTTTTACATTAGCCAAATTCTCCAAAAGCATTGTTTGGGGAGAGATCTACTCCAAAAAATTGGAAGCAGAAATCTGATTTTAAAACAAGGGAATAGAAATCTTCATTCCAGAAACTGTTTGTGTCGAGGCAGCAGCTTTGCTATTACAGGCTATGCTGCCTTGAAAGGAGAAAGATAAGCCCAGAGGTCAGAGATGCTGTGATTCCTATTGTACGAGCCGGAGAGGTTCCTGGAAAATCCCACAGGTCAAAACCTGTAAGGATTGACTTAAAGCCTGGATCA
Source organism: Falco punctatus (assembly GCF_963210335.1). NCBI lineage: Eukaryota > Metazoa > Chordata > Aves > Falconiformes > Falconidae > Falco > Falco punctatus. Next base: position 14,739 of record NW_027660317.1, read on the forward strand.
TCCCCGCTGAGAATGAAACAGTATCGCCTGAAGCTGGAAGCTAGGAATGGGTCGGTAGCAATAATTCAGAAATTCTTGAAGTACAACCTGTTCGTGGGGTGTGCGTCAAAATCCAACACCCCTGTTTTGCCAGTGAAAAAGGCCAAGGGTCAAGATTGCCGATTGGTGCTGGATTTAAGAGCAACAAATCACATACCTCAAGGTATTTATCCTGTAGTAGCACATCCATACAGATACTAAACCACCCTTACAGGGGAACAGGGATGGTGTACAGTTTTTGATGTGAAGGATGCCTTTTTTCTGTGTTCCCCTGGGCACTGACAGTCAGAAGCCTTTTGCTTTTGAATGCGCAAACCCAGAAACGGGAAGGAAAATGCAATACACCTGCGGTTATACCACAAGGCTTTCAAAATATCCCGACAATCTTTGGGAATCAGTTGGCAAAGCAGTTCGACATTTGGAGAACAGAAAATGATCAGGGAAGAGTTCTGCGATCGTAGGATGATATTCTGGTCACAGCAGGGACTTGGGAGCTGTCTCTTTCCCTGACGATAAGCCTTCTAAATGTCTTGGGAATTAGTGGATATGGAGTTATCGAGGAGTCACTTCCACGTTTGGGGTTTGAAGTGCTGGAAGGCCAGAGACAGTTGGGATCTCAACAGAAGGAGGCTATTTGCTGCCTCGCGGAGCCTCAGACTCTCAAGGAACTACGAGGATTTCTCGGGGTGGTTGGATGGTGTCGGCTTTGGGGAGGCAATTGTATTTTATTTGTGAAAGCTCAGTACGAGCTACTGAAAACCTCCCGCCACGGGTCTGTTGGCGGGACAGAGGAGGGTAAAGCCACTTTCAAGCATCTGAAAAAAAGTGAGCTGTGGTGGAGGCCCCCACGTGGGGATTACCTGATGTGACAAAGACCTTTGCACTTTTTAAGCGTGAGGGAAAAGGCATTGCCTTTGGAGTTCTGGCACATTGTTTAGGGCCTCAGGGGCGGGCTGTAGCTTACTCCTGCAAAGAGCTGGATGAGGGGAGCTCAGGATGGCCTGGATGCCTTAAAGCAGGAGCAGCACCTGTGCTACTGATGCAGGAGGCCCCTAAGTTCACCATGGGGCATAAGGTGACCGTCCATGTACCACCCGTGGTCGTCACGGCACTAGAAGAAAAAGGAGGACATTGGTTGGCCCCTAGCATAATGTTAAACTGTCACGTGTCATGTGGGGAGGGGGTCCTCCCATTTTGGGATGGGGGGGTCTGTTTTTGGGGCTCCGTTTCCTTGACAGTGCAGATCTGAGGGTTGCCCTGCTGCTAAGACTTCCATCGAGGGGGAGCTTCTGCGTGATAACCAAGAATGACCTGCTGGAGGGTCCCCTTGGGGGGATCCTGATGTCCCAGGAGTGCTCTGTGGAGGGTCCTGCTTCCAAGATGTCCCTAATGTCACTAGGGTGTCCCTGGGAGGGTCCTAATGTCCCCGGGAGTGTCCCTGGTGTCCCAGGGATGTCTCCAGGGATGTCCTAGTGTTCTCAGGTGTCCCTATAGGCATTTGGGTGTCCCAGTGTGTCCTGTGGGGGTCCTGGTGTCCCAGGGGGAGTTCCTAATGCCCCTACAGTTTCCCTGGATGCAGGTCATGTGTTTCCAGGGGGGTCCTAAATGTTCCAGTGTTGTCGCTGGGGTGGTCCTGGTATCCCCAGGCCATTCTAGATGTCCCAGTGGTGTGTCAATGGGTCCTTGTGTATCACAGTGTGTCCCTGGTGGGGGTCATTAATGTCACAGCAGTATCCCTGGAGGGGTCCTGATGTCCCCAGTCCATTCTAGATGTCCCGGTGGTGTCTGTCAGGGGGTGCATGTGACCTCATATGTCCTTCTGGGGGTCCTTAACGTTCTAGTGGTGTTCCCCAGGGGAGTCCCTGATGTCCTCATGGTGTCCCTAGGGGTGTGGGGGGGTGGGGGGTGTCCTGGTGTCCCAGTGTGTCCCTGGGGCGTTCTGGGGTGTCCCTGGGGGTGGTCCTGGTGTCCCCAGGGAAGTGAGTGGGTAGTCTGTTATGTCCTGGGGCGGGGTTCCTGGGAAATTCCTAATGTCATGGTGGTGTCCCTGGAGAGGTCCTGATGTCCTAAAGGCTATTCTAATGATGTCCCAGTGGTGTCTCCCAATATGTCCTTGTGTCACAAGGTATCCCTGTGGGGGTCCTTAATGTCCTTGTGGTGTCACTGGGGCAGTCCTGGTGTCCCTGATGTCCCAGGGATGTCCCCAGGAATGTCCTGGTGTCCCCAGAATGTCCCTTGTGCGTTTCTGGTCCTGTGGGGGTCCTGGTGTCCCGGGAGGAGTCCTTAATGCCTCTACATTGTCGCTGGGGTAGGGCTTGTGTTAAAGGGGGGTCCTTAATGTCCCAGTGCTGTCCCTGGAGGGGTCCTGCTGTCCCCAGGGAAGGTGAGGGGGTGGTCCCTGATGTCCCAGGTGGTGTCCCTGGGAAATTCCTAATGTCCCAGTGGTGTCCCTGGAGGGGTCCAGATATTACCGGGCCATTCTATATATCCCCGTGGTGTCTCCCCATGTGTTCTTGTGTCCCAGTGTGTCCCGGTGGGTGTCTGTAATGTCCCAGTGACATCCCTTTGGGAGTCCTGGTGTCCCCCCGGAAGTCCCTAACGTCATAATATTGTCCCTGCCTGTGTCCTGGTGTCCCCAGTGTGTCCCTGGGGAGTTCCTGTTTCCCTAGGGATGTCCTCAGTGAGCACAGCCTCTCCTGCCTGATCTCTGCCTGCCCTCACCCTCGCTGCACTCTGCGACGGAGACCTGCAGCCGCTGAAAAGCTCACCCTCACCCAGCCCGACGGCCAAGGCCGAGAAAGGTGAAGCGTTGCTGCTCCTCCCGCAGAGGATTCACAGCGGGCCTCTCTCAGGGAACTCCCTCAGCAGCTCTCCTGCTCTTGCTTCTTGGTCAAGCAGGAGTGAAAGCACACCCAGATCTAGTCTGAGAAAGCATTTGGCACGTGATAGAGTTTTGCTCTTCCCTGTGGTCAGCCTTTGTGTCGTTTTCCTGGGCAGGGGGTCCTGGTCACAGGACTTGGGACCTTTGCTACGGTCCAAGAGTGATTCCAAGGTGAGGAAGAGATGTACGCGGTTCAAAGACCCGTCTTCCAGCTGGACATTGCTGAGTTATCTCTGCGGGAACTCGCGTTCCTCACAGAGGTTATCCGTGGTGAGAAGGCAACGACCAACCCCCACTTTCCCGCGCCCTGTTTGGGACCGGAGTGCATGCTCTCTGCACTTCAGAAAGGGCGCAGGAAATGAGGATTTCATAATTTCTCTGGAGAGAATTCCCTCCAAAGTTAGGCGGAGAGCTTGAGCTCCTCCCAAACTAACCACTCCCCAAGAGCCGTTTCTGTAAACGACCTTTTCTCTGGCATTTTGTTTCTAATTTTACATGGAAATTCAGCCCGCTCTGCCAGTGACGATGTTCCTCCTCCTTGCAGACAATGTCAAGATCGAGCCGCTGAACTACAGGTGGCTATCACGAGTCACTTCCTTCCCGTGGCACGTGGTGCAGAGCTGTGTGCAAGAGACCATACTCTTGTACTCTTTCCAACTGAGGAACAGGCAGCGCCTCGCCTTCGCCTTCAAGGACATTGGCGTTCTGTCCTTCACCGACAACGTCCTGTGCATGCGGTTCTATTGCGACTGCGTCACAGGGCTGGAGAGCAAGGCCAGCTGGATTGTGCTGCTCAACACTGTGAGTTGCTCAGGCTTTGAGGGTGATGCAGTGACTTTGGGAAGCCTCTTGAAGTGTGAGCAACCCGATGGCCGTTGGGCAGCCTGCACGTGGCAGGCCAGTCCGACACCTTTCCACGTGCTCGCCCACGCTGACTTCTCCATTGGAAAAGAAGTTTTATTCTGAGCTTCTGAGTTCTTGCCCTACAGAAAGGCTGGCAGTGTTACTGTGCAGTCTCAGTGTTTGCTGTGCAGCTTCTCCAGAGCAGAGCAAGGGCTCATGTTCATGGAGGAAGATTTGGAGAAGGGGTTTGGAGAAGTGGCTTCCTTTTGGAGCAGGAGACGGGTCTGCTTCCTTTGGGAGCCAAGAGCAAAGTGCCTTGGAAACCTTCTAGCAGCTCTGTGTCACTTTACAGAGGCTGTGGATGCCTGGTGCAGCTGTCTCCGGTGGAGCAACCAGCACTCGGTGGATGCAGGCTGCTCCTGCCCATGCCTTCCCCAGGTGAGTGCGTTTCCTCTGCAGCCCTCGAATGACCGAGCGGGCAGATTCCCAGCTCCTGATCAGGAGTGCGCCTTGCCGGGGCTTGGCGTTGCACATTGAGTCTGGGAGGGGGCCTGACCTGAAGGGGCTGGTTTCTGGTTAACTTACGATGAGTTGGGGTTACACGTGTGTTCTCCTGGAGTGGCCGGGCACCATCATTGCGTTTCTCATGCCCAGCCTGCCCGTCACTCCTGTCAGAGAGAGCCAGCTGCACACAGGGAGGGCTTTAAGCTACATCGTCTGGTGTTGGGGGGAGGTTGCTAATAAAACCCATGCATGGCTGCATGGCCACAAGGAAAAGGGATGCCATGCCTCACACGAGAGTCATGAGGATTAGTGCTGGGAAGCTGCAAGAGGGTGGGGGTCACCCTTCTTCAAGCCTGTGTCATCATTTACTGCCCAGGTTTCTCTTTACGGTGGTCAGCAGAGCAGTGGCCAAGGCTTTGTCTGCCTGGGCCAAGAAGGCTGCAGCAAAGTCCAGGCTCAGATAAGGTATGGGAACAGGTCTCTGCTGCCCAGCTGAGGCCCTGTCCCGCGCTGGGTGACCACAGCTCCGTCAAAAGGCACTCCTCAGGGGGCTGCTCTGCTGAGTTTCCTCCTTTGCCAGGTGCAGAGGCGCATCCTGGCAAGCTGCTGCAGAGACGGACGAAGCTTTCCCTTCCTGCACTGCCAAGTCAGGGGCCAGGCACAAGACAGAAAGACTTGGGCAAGAAGACTTATGAGAGGTGAGACCCTGGTGGGAAGGGATGAAAGGGATCCTGCACCCATGGAGGAGAGACATCCCCTCCGGACACTCCAGCTGCAGGGATGCGGCAAGGTCCCTGACACGTGCCGCATGGTTCTTATGTGCTTGTTTCCCCTGTTGTGGGCCCCTCACTGGGAAGGTGGTGGATGCTGAGTGCACCCCACGTCCCTGTGGTTCCCTTACGCAAGAGCTGAGGTGCAGTCCTCCCCCATCCATCTGAGGGGGCTCAGGAAAGGCTCCCTGCTGCCAGCAGAAATGGCCCCACCTCGCGTGCTGCTTCTGCCAGCCTGGGGAGCTTTGGTACCAGGTGAAAGTGGGAGAGCAAAGTGCCCCGTGCTCATGCCGACTGCTCCTGGTGCCTCTTTGCAGTGCGCTCCCCCCACGTCCAGGCAGCTCCCCCAGGATGAAGGAGGCAGGCAAGGCAGGCAGGCAGGAGCCGGCTTCTCCAGCCAAACCCACCTCTACACTCCCATCCTCAGACAACTGCCAGAAAGCGCTGCAGGTGCGTGCCTTGCTGTAGCTACCATGCTGCTGGGGACTCGGCAAAAGCCTCTTTGTGCAGAGAGCCAGCCTGAAAGGACCCCTGGACATGCGCTCCTTGTCAGCTGTCTGTCGCCTCCTTCAGATCTTCCTTGCCCCCTGCATTGTCACAAAACACTTTCTCCTGGCCCAGGGGCTATGGGAGATGCCCAAGTCCTTTCTCTGCTGTTCACAGTGGAGGTCTTTGTTCGCAACTGTGTTTGCCAGGAGCCTAGAATGACCCCAGAGCCCCCAATCTGTTAGGGGCAAAGCCCTGCCAACCGACCAGCTGAGGTAAGGGGCGGCAACACGGGTCAGACCCGAAGGACACCCGTTCTAGGCGCTGAGACTAATCCTGCCTTCTGCTGCCTTGCCATCCCCTCCAGGAGGTCTGGCAGCTGCCTGCAGAGTGGGAGCAAGTGAGGCCCAAGTGGCAAGAGCAGCTCAAGCAAGCAAAGGCAGAGTAGGCGGCGTGGGGAGCCTGGTCTGCGGGGAAGGACCGACAGCAACCCCAGGTACGGGCAGCTATTGACACTGCTGAGGGCAGCAGCGACCCTCTCCTTCGGGGCACCCAGGGCGGCAGGTCTCCAGAGCAGGGGAGCAGGACAGACACCCGGCTGCAGGGCAGGGGTTTGCCTGCTCATGCTCGTGAGGGAGAGACTGGCAGCAGGATGCAAGCGGCAAAATCAGCCGTGATGACAGGCATGCAGTGCTGGGTCTCCAGGCTGCCAGGTCCTGCTGCAGGCTCCTTTCAAGAGGTCCTCTGGGAAACAGCACCTGTGGTTGCCGTCGGCTTTGCTGAGAGCATCTGCTCCTTGGCAGGCACTCGGCACTGGAGGCGCTTGGACTCCCCACCCTCCAGCCCAGCCCAGGAGAGAGGCAGTCAAGGAGAGGTGGAGAAAGGCTCCAACCCCTCTCCCAGTAGAGCAGAAGACAGCAGCAACCTCTAGGCCTGGGGGAAACCTGCATTAGGGAGGAAATATGCCCAAGGATGGGGTAGGAGAGCCTGGAGGCAGCGGTGCCTGAGCCTGGGACAGGGTTCTCCAGCCTGGAGGCCAAAGCTGTTGGTGGGACTGGGAAAGTCCTGGTCTCTGCAGGGGGCAGGGGACCCGTGCTGGGGCAGCAAACATTGCTGTAAAGCCTAAAGATGTCCCCAGGGGCTGCTCCCTGCTCTGCCTGGGAGCTGCTGCTGTCAGATTCACCCACTAGCAAGCAATTCCTGGTCCAGGAGTGACAACTGCATGGAGGAGAACAAGTCTAGGTGCCTAATATCAAGGTCTCCAACATCAGCTGAGCAGCATTTATTTTAATGGGTTTTTTTGTTCTCCCCAGGAGTTTCCATTGTGCCCCAAAGCCATTTTCTGTCAGAAAAGGTGCACGCATGTGCATGAGACACAGGTGTTTCTCTGTGTTGTAACTGGGAACAAAGGCAGCTTTTCTTTTCGTTCCAGCTCGAAAGGGAACACAGACTTGTCAGCCCCAGGGAGGCAGCCCTGCTTCCTCGTCCTGGCTGTGGGTGTGAGCCCGTGCATGCTCCACCTCTGGAGGAAAGGCACTGAAGAAGAGCAGTCTGGGAGGGACCTCCCAGAGCCGGCTGGGGAGAGGGCTGGTCACCTCGCAGCCCATGGCGACTGCTGGGAGCAGCTCAGCGTGGCCAGTGGCCTCTGGGCACGGGCCTGTGGGCCTTCCCTGCGTTGCTGTAGGCGGGCACCGGAGCATCCCCAGGCCTGGGCACCCTGTGTGGGAGCCATGCCTGGGGACAAGGCCCCGGGCGGTGGCACCCAGAGCTGCTGCACGCACACAGGACTGAGCTCTGTGGAGGCTGCTGGCACCGGGGGGATGTGGGAGGTGCGGGCTCGGGCCTGCTGGGGCCTCTGTGAGGGGCAAGCAGGGGCTGCGCCGCGCGGGCACAGCCGGTTCCAGCCAGTCCCAGCCAGTCCCCGCCAGGCTCCACATCATCCGCCAGGGCTTTGTGATGCAGGCGGTGCACCATGCCCAGAGGTCATTGTGATGCGGGCCCCCACAGTGACCCTGCGGGTATTTAAGGAGCCAGAGCCCTGGGGTGCCCACTCCCAGGAGAGCCACTCACTCAGGAGGCAGCATCTCCCCTGGGTGACCATGGCCGGTCGTCTGCCGAAGATACCCATGGGTGAGGAGGCAAACGCCCACCCCCAGCCCAACAGCAGGCTGTCGGGCCTGCAGAACCGGCGCCAGGTGAGGGACGGGGCAGGAGGGGGAGGCCGGTGGTGGGACGGGGCCACGCGGAGCTGCCTTGGTGCCAGGGCCGGCCTTGCCGTCACTGTGGGGGCTGCTGTGCCAAGGCAGCCGCCTCCCTTCCTTGACTCCTCCTGCCTGCAGATGGGCCACAGGCGGCCGCTGGCAGCGCCGCAGGACAGCCAGGGACAGGCTTCGTCCCCCCATGGGAACAGGCTGCCACTGCTCCCCTGCCCACAGAGCTCGCAGGCCGCTGGGAGCCGACACGCACAGGTGGGGAGCCCAAGGGAGACCGGGACAAATGTCTTCCCGAGTCCAGGAGCTGCCGACAGGCAGGCGGGAGCTGCAGGAGGGGACAGGAGGACCCGGTCACATAGCAAGCTGAGCCCCCCAAGCCGTGCCTGCAGGCTGCCCGGGCATGCCAGGGATGCTCCCAGGAGTCGCTGTGGGCCATGGCTGGACCAGGGCGCTCCCCAGCCAGCTCTGGGAGCTGAGCAGCAACTCCCTGTGGGGCCGACTGCTGCCCTGGGAGCTGGCAGGGGAGCTGGCACGGGCTTTTCAAGCTGGGACACGGGGGCAGGGGCGAAGGGCCAAAGTCACTCAGCCTCTCTCCTCGCCTTCTCTTGCAGACGGACAGTCCAGCACGCAGGGTGGCAATGCCCCCCATCAGGGTGAGGTGGGAGGAGACAGCCCGTCTGCCAGCAAGGCAGGCAGCAGCACCAGAGAAGGTGTACGCAGCTCGGGCACCAGGAGCTGCCAGCACTTGCTGCAAGCTCCCGCCTCTGCCAGCAGCAGCCTCTGCAGCTTCTGCCCAGGGCGGGGGAAAGGCCAGCAGCCCTGCAACCAGCAGACACCGAGAGCTTGTCCCATCTACTTGGGGCATCCCTGGTGAGCAGGAGAAAGCCACCAGAGTGCAGAGCAGGAGGCATGCCCCACACAGCCCTGCAGCCAATGCCACAGCTGTGGAGGAGACAAAGAGGTACCTTTTGAGTAAGGACCTGGACAAGGTTTTCACTGGGAGCCAACGACCCAGCCAGCAGACAGCAGCACAGTGGCATCGGGAACACAGGCTGGGTGTGGCAAAGATGGCAAGAACAGAGGAGGTCCGGGTGGCCCACAGAGGCAAGGCCCCTGAAGGTCAGCACGTGCCTGATCCTCATGCATGTAAAAGCACTGGTGCTGCGGGCAGAGTTTCTGTGCCAGCTTCCCTGGGCAGGAGGGATGTGGCTTCAGGGCACCAGGGACAAGTGGAAGAGCGTGATCTCAAAACACAAGTGATACTTACCAAAGACAAGTGCAAAGGCAAATCACTGCATGACCAGCACAAGGCTCTTAATGAGCATGTGGCCATCCCGTCAGTGAAGACTCAGGATCAGAAAGCCCAGCACAGCAGGACAGGCAGTCATTCAAGTGCAGCAGCTTGTGTCCCCAAGAAGAACTGGGCAAGGGCAGCAAGGTCACAGAAGAACCCAGGGTACCTGCCGAAGGAAAAAGACTGGGAAGATGACAGAGACAAGGAGCTGCACCAAGAAGAGAACATCACCGTTCACAGCATCTGGGTCAACCCCTCATTCCTGGAGTTCTTCCAGGACCCCCACGCTGTTCCCCAGGATGGGCCCTGCTGGCTGAGCAGTGCACAAAACATGAACGTGCTGATGGTCGCAACAAAACCTGCGGCACCTCAGGACAGCGAGTCTTCCTTGTCTGGAGAGCATCAGGGAGAGCCCAACTCAGCCTCTCTCGTGCAAGAGGAATGCGAGGATGGAGACTACATGGCCTCTGCCGTGTCTGGAGACCATCAAGGAGAGGCCAGCACAGGCATTTTCTCCCCAGCAGCGCAGGAGGAAGATCTGGCCTCATTGCTTTTTCAGATCTCTCTGGATGATGCTGCCATACCCCACCTTGACCCATCAGGGGAAGACAAAAGAGATTACGTGGATTCTACCTTGTCTGCAGAGTCTTGGCGCCAGGTGAGCCTGGAGTTCGTGTCGGGCACGGACCATCACAAGTTACTGTGGACACGTATAGTGCCTAGGGTGTGTGCGGCAGGGAGATGGCTGGTGCTGTCCGTGTCAGCCCGCTGACATCCCCTCCATCCCCTGCCGGTGCTCTTGCTCTCCCCATGCAAGTGGCCTCCCAGCACAGAGGTGACGCACAGCCCCCCTCTGGCTGCAGGGACCATAAACCTAACCAACCCGACACATGGCACTGCATAGTCTACCACTAAAGCATGTCCCTAAGCGCCTGTGTTTCCCCCGGTACCCAATAACGGATGCTTAGATCTCCTTTGGCTCTTAATGTTTTTATAGGACGCGCCAGTTTTCATGTCTGACGAGGACAATTGGGAAGATGACAGAGACAAGGAGCTGCACCAAGAAGAGAACATCACCGTTCACAGCATCTGGGTCAACCCCTCATTCCTGGAGTTCTTCCAGGACCCCCACGCTGTTCCCCAGGATGGGCCCTGCTGGCTGAGCAGTGCACAAAACATGAACGTGCTGATGGTCGCAACAAAACCTGCGGCACCTCAGGACAGCGAGTCTTCCTTGTCTGGAGAGCATCAGGGAGAGCCCAACTCAGCCTCTCTCGTGCAAGAGGAATGCGAGGATGGAGACTACATGGCCTCTGCCGTGTCTGGAGACCATCAAGGAGAGGCCAGCACAGGCATTTTCTCCCCAGCAGCGCAGGAGGAAGATCTGGCCTCATTGCTTTTTCAGATCTCTCTGGATGATGCTGCCATACCCCACCTTGACCCATCAGGGGAAGACAAAAGAGATTACGTGGATTCTACCTTGTCTGCAGAGTCTTGGCGCCAGGTGAGCCTGGAGTTCGTGTCGGGCACGGACCATCACAAGTTACTGTGGACACGTATAGTGCCTAGGGTGTGTGCGGCAGGGAGATGGCTGGTGCTGTCCGTGTCAGCCCGCTGACATCCCCTCCATCCCCTGCCGGTGCTCTTGCTCTCCCCATGCAAGTGGCCTCCCAGCACAGAGGTGACGCACAGCCCCCCTCTGGCTGCAGGGACCATAAACCTAACCAACCCGACACATGGCACTGCATAGTCTACCACTAAAGCATGTCCCTAAGCGCCTGTGTTTCCCCCGGTACCCAATAACGGATGCTTAGATCTCCTTTGGCTCTTAATGTTTTTATAGGACGCGCCAGTTTTCATGTCTGACGAGGACAATTGGGAAGATGACAGAGACAAGGAGCTGCACCAAGAAGAGAACATCACCGTTCACAGCATCTGGGTCAACCCCTCATTCCTGGAGTTCTTCCAGGACCCCCACGCTGTTCCCCAGGATGGGCCCTGCTGGCTGAGCAGTGCACAAAACATGAACGTGCTGATGGTCGCAACAAAACCTGCGGCACCTCAGGACAGCGAGTCTTCCTTGTCTGGAGAGCATCAGGGAGAGCCCAACTCAGCCTCTCTCGTGCAAGAGGAATGCGAGGATGGAGACTACATGGCCTCTGCCGTGTCTGGAGACCATCAAGGAGAGGCCAGCACAGGCATTTTCTCCCCAGCAGCGCAGGAGGAAGATCTGGCCTCATTGCTTTTTCAGATCTCTCTGGATGATGCTGCCATACCCCACCTTGACCCATCAGGGGAAGACAAAAGAGATTACGTGGATTCTACCTTGTCTGCAGAGTCTTGGCGCCAGGTGAGCCTGGAGTTCGTGTCGGGCACGGACCATCACAAGTTACTGTGGACACGTATAGTGCCTAGGGTGTGTGCGGCAGGGAGATGGCTGGTGCTGTCCGTGTCAGCCCGCTGACATCCCCTCCATCCCCTGCCGGTGCTCTTGCTCTCCCCATGCAAGTGGCCTCCCAGCACAGAGGTGACGCACAGCCCCCCTCTGGCTGCAGGGACCATAAACCTAACCAACCCGACACATGGCACTGCATAGTCTACCACTAAAGCATGTCCCTAAGCGCCTGTGTTTCCCCCGGTACCCAATAACGGATGCTTAGATCTCCTTTGGCTCTTAATGTTTTTATAGGACGCGCCAGTTTTCATGTCTGACGAGGACAATTGGGAAGATGACAGAGACAAGGAGCTGCACCAAGAAGAGAACATCACCGTTCACAGCATCTGGGTCAACCCCTCATTCCTGGAGTTCTTCCAGGACCCCCACGCTGTTCCCCAGGATGGGCCCTGCTGGCTGAGCAGTGCACAAAACATGAACGTGCTGATGGTCGCAACAAAACCTGCGGCACCTCAGGACAGCGAGTCTTCCTTGTCTGGAGAGCATCAGGGAGAGCCCAACTCAGCCTCTCTCGTGCAAGAGGAATGCGAGGATGGAGACTACATGGCCTCTGCCGTGTCTGGAGACCATCAAGGAGAGGCCAGCACAGGCATTTTCTCCCCAGCAGCGCAGGAGGAAGATCTGGCCTCATTGCTTTTTCAGATCTCTCTGGATGATGCTGCCATACCCCACCTTGACCCATCAGGGGAAGACAAAAGAGATTACGTGGATTCTACCTTGTCTGCAGAGTCTTGGCGCCAGGTGAGCCTGGAGTTCGTGTCGGGCACGGACCATCACAAGTTACTGTGGACACGTATAGTGCCTAGGGTGTGTGCGGCAGGGAGATGGCTGGTGCTGTCCGTGTCAGCCCGCTGACATCCCCTCCATCCCCTGCCGGTGCTCTTGCTCTCCCCATGCAAGTGGCCTCCCAGCACAGAGGTGACGCACAGCCCCCCTCTGGCTGCAGGGACCATAAACCTAACCAACCCGACACATGGCACTGCATAGTCTACCACTAAAGCATGTCCCTAAGCGCCTGTGTTTCCCCCGGTACCCAATAACGGATGCTTAGATCTCCTTTGGCTCTTAATGTTTTTATAGGACGCGCCAGTTTTCATGTCTGACGAGGACAATTGGGAAGATGACAGAGACAAGGAGCTGCACCAAGAAGAGAACATCACCGTTCACAGCATCTGGGTCAACCCCTCATTCCTGGAGTTCTTCCAGGACCCCCACGCTGTTCCCCAGGATGGGCCCTGCTGGCTGAGCAGTGCACAAAACATGAACGTGCTGATGGTCGCAACAAAACCTGCGGCACCTCAGGACAGCGAGTCTTCCTTGTCTGGAGAGCATCAGGGAGAGCCCAACTCAGCCTCTCTCGTGCAAGAGGAATGCGAGGATGGAGACTACATGGCCTCTGCCGTGTCTGGAGACCATCAAGGAGAGGCCAGCACAGGCATTTTCTCCCCAGCAGCGCAGGAGGAAGATCTGGCCTCATTGCTTTTTCAGATCTCTCTGGATGATGCTGCCATACCCCACCTTGACCCATCAGGGGAAGACAAAAGAGATTACGTGGATTCTACCTTGTCTGCAGAGTCTTGGCGCCAGGTGAGCCTGGAGTTCGTGTCGGGCACGGACCATCACAAGTTACTGTGGACACGTATAGTGCCTAGGGTGTGTGCGGCAGGGAGATGGCTGGTGCTGTCCGTGTCAGCCCGCTGACATCCCCTCCATCCCCTGCCGGTGCTCTTGCTCTCCCCATGCAAGTGGCCTCCCAGCACAGAGGTGACGCACAGCCCCCCTCTGGCTGCAGGGACCATAAACCTAACCAACCCGACACATGGCACTGCATAGTCTACCACTAAAGCATGTCCCTAAGCGCCTGTGTTTCCCCCGGTACCCAATAACGGATGCTTAGATCTCCTTTGGCTCTTAATGTTTTTATAGGACGCGCCAGTTTTCATGTCTGACGAGGACAATTGGGAAGATGACAGAGACAAGGAGCTGCACCAAGAAGAGAACATCACCGTTCACAGCATCTGGGTCAACCCCTCATTCCTGGAGTTCTTCCAGGACCCCCACGCTGTTCCCCAGGATGGGCCCTGCTGGCTGAGCAGTGCACAAAACATGAACGTGCTGATGGTCGCAACAAAACCTGCGGCACCTCAGGACAGCGAGTCTTCCTTGTCTGGAGAGCATCAGGGAGAGCCCAACTCAGCCTCTCTCGTGCAAGAGGAATGCGAGGATGGAGACTACATGGCCTCTGCCGTGTCTGGAGACCATCAAGGAGAGGCCAGCACAGGCATTTTCTCCCCAGCAGCGCAGGAGGAAGATCTGGCCTCATTGCTTTTTCAGATCTCTCTGGATGATGCTGCCATACCCCACCTTGACCCATCAGGGGAAGACAAAAGAGATTACGTGGATTCTACCTTGTCTGCAGAGTCTTGGCGCCAGGTGAGCCTGGAGTTCGTGTCGGGCACGGACCATCACAAGTTACTGTGGACACGTATAGTGCCTAGGGTGTGTGCGGCAGGGAGATGGCTGGTGCTGTCCGTGTCAGCCCGCTGACATCCCCTCCATCCCCTGCCGGTGCTCTTGCTCTCCCCATGCAAGTGGCCTCCCAGCACAGAGGTGACGCACAGCCCCCCTCTGGCTGCAGGGACCATAAACCTAACCAACCCGACACATGGCACTGCATAGTCTACCACTAAAGCATGTCCCTAAGCGCCTGTGTTTCCCCCGGTACCCAATAACGGATGCTTAGATCTCCTTTGGCTCTTAATGTTTTTATAGGACGCGCCAGTTTTCATGTCTGACGAGGACAATTGGGAAGATGACAGAGACAAGGAGCTGCACCAAGAAGAGAACATCACCGTTCACAGCATCTGGGTCAACCCCTCATTCCTGGAGTTCTTCCAGGACCCCCACGCTGTTCCCCAGGATGGGCCCTGCTGGCTGAGCAGTGCACAAAACATGAACGTGCTGATGGTCGCAACAAAACCTGCGGCACCTCAGGACAGCGAGTCTTCCTTGTCTGGAGAGCATCAGGGAGAGCCCAACTCAGCCTCTCTCGTGCAAGAGGAATGCGAGGATGGAGACTACATGGCCTCTGCCGTGTCTGGAGACCATCAAGGAGAGGCCAGCACAGGCATTTTCTCCCCAGCAGCGCAGGAGGAAGATCTGGCCTCATTGCTTTTTCAGATCTCTCTGGATGATGCTGCCATACCCCACCTTGACCCATCAGGGGAAGACAAAAGAGATTACGTGGATTCTACCTTGTCTGCAGAGTCTTGGCGCCAGGTGAGCCTGGAGTTCGTGTCGGGCACGGACCATCACAAGTTACTGTGGACACGTATAGTGCCTAGGGTGTGTGCGGCAGGGAGATGGCTGGTGCTGTCCGTGTCAGCCCGCTGACATCCCCTCCATCCCCTGCCGGTGCTCTTGCTCTCCCCATGCAAGTGGCCTCCCAGCACAGAGGTGACGCACAGCCCCCCTCTGGCTGCAGGGACCATAAACCTAACCAACCCGACACATGGCACTGCATAGTCTACCACTAAAGCATGTCCCTAAGCGCCTGTGTTTCCCCCGGTACCCAATAACGGATGCTTAGATCTCCTTTGGCTCTTAATGTTTTTATAGGACGCGCCAGTTTTCATGTCTGACGAGGACAATTGGGAAGATGACAGAGACAAGGAGCTGCACCAAGAAGAGAACATCACCGTTCACAGCATCTGGGTCAACCCCTCATTCCTGGAGTTCTTCCAGGACCCCCACGCTGTTCCCCAGGATGGGCCCTGCTGGCTGAGCAGTGCACAAAACATGAACGTGCTGATGGTCGCAACAAAACCTGCGGCACCTCAGGACAGCGAGTCTTCCTTGTCTGGAGAGCATCAGGGAGAGCCCAACTCAGCCTCTCTCGTGCAAGAGGAATGCGAGGATGGAGACTACATGGCCTCTGCCGTGTCTGGAGACCATCAAGGAGAGGCCAGCACAGGCATTTTCTCCCCAGCAGCGCAGGAGGAAGATCTGGCCTCATTGCTTTTTCAGATCTCTCTGGATGATGCTGCCATACCCCACCTTGACCCATCAGGGGAAGACAAAAGAGATTACGTGGATTCTACCTTGTCTGCAGAGTCTTGGCGCCAGGTGAGCCTGGAGTTCGTGTCGGGCACGGACCATCACAAGTTACTGTGGACACGTATAGTGCCTAGGGTGTGTGCGGCAGGGAGATGGCTGGTGCTGTCCGTGTCAGCCCGCTGACATCCCCTCCATCCCCTGCCGGTGCTCTTGCTCTCCCCATGCAAGTGGCCTCCCAGCACAGAGGTGACGCACAGCCCCCCTCTGGCTGCAGGGACCATAAACCTAACCAACCCGACACATGGCACTGCATAGTCTACCACTAAAGCATGTCCCTAAGCGCCTGTGTTTCCCCCGGTACCCAATAACGGATGCTTAGATCTCCTTTGGCTCTTAATGTTTTTATAGGACGCGCCAGTTTTCATGTCTGACGAGGACAATTGGGAAGATGACAGAGACAAGGAGCTGCACCAAGAAGAGAACATCACCGTTCACAGCATCTGGGTCAACCCCTCATTCCTGGAGTTCTTCCAGGACCCCCACGCTGTTCCCCAGGATGGGCCCTGCTGGCTGAGCAGTGCACAAAACATGAACGTGCTGATGGTCGCAACAAAACCTGCGGCACCTCAGGACAGCGAGTCTTCCTTGTCTGGAGAGCATCAGGGAGAGCCCAACTCAGCCTCTCTCGTGCAAGAGGAATGCGAGGATGGAGACTACATGGCCTCTGCCGTGTCTGGAGACCATCAAGGAGAGGCCAGCACAGGCATTTTCTCCCCAGCAGCGCAGGAGGAAGATCTGGCCTCATTGCTTTTTCAGATCTCTCTGGATGATGCTGCCATACCCCACCTTGACCCATCAGGGGAAGACAAAAGAGATTACGTGGATTCTACCTTGTCTGCAGAGTCTTGGCGCCAGGTGAGCCTGGAGTTCGTGTCGGGCACGGACCATCACAAGTTACTGTGGACACGTATAGTGCCTAGGGTGTGTGCGGCAGGGAGATGGCTGGTGCTGTCCGTGTCAGCCCGCTGACATCCCCTCCATCCCCTGCCGGTGCTCTTGCTCTCCCCATGCAAGTGGCCTCCCAGCACAGAGGTGACGCACAGCCCCCCTCTGGCTGCAGGGACCATAAACCTAACCAACCCGACACATGGCACTGCATAGTCTACCACTAAAGCATGTCCCTAAGCGCCTGTGTTTCCCCCGGTACCCAATAACGGATGCTTAGATCTCCTTTGGCTCTTAATGTTTTTATAGGACGCGCCAGTTTTCATGTCTGACGAGGACAATTGGGAAGATGACAGAGACAAGGAGCTGCACCAAGAAGAGAACATCACCGTTCACAGCATCTGGGTCAACCCCTCATTCCTGGAGTTCTTCCAGGACCCCCACGCTGTTCCCCAGGATGGGCCCTGCTGGCTGAGCAGTGCACAAAACATGAACGTGCTGATGGTCGCAACAAAACCTGCGGCACCTCAGGACAGCGAGTCTTCCTTGTCTGGAGAGCATCAGGGAGAGCCCAACTCAGCCTCTCTCGTGCAAGAGGAATGCGAGGATGGAGACTACATGGCCTCTGCCGTGTCTGGAGACCATCAAGGAGAGGCCAGCACAGGCATTTTCTCCCCAGCAGCGCAGGAGGAAGATCTGGCCTCATTGCTTTTTCAGATCTCTCTGGATGATGCTGCCATACCCCACCTTGACCCATCAGGGGAAGACAAAAGAGATTACGTGGATTCTACCTTGTCTGCAGAGTCTTGGCGCCAGGTGAGCCTGGAGTTCGTGTCGGGCACGGACCATCACAAGTTACTGTGGACACGTATAGTGCCTAGGGTGTGTGCGGCAGGGAGATGGCTGGTGCTGTCCGTGTCAGCCCGCTGACATCCCCTCCATCCCCTGCCGGTGCTCTTGCTCTCCCCATGCAAGTGGCCTCCCAGCACAGAGGTGACGCACAGCCCCCCTCTGGCTGCAGGGACCATAAACCTAACCAACCCGACACATGGCACTGCATAGTCTACCACTAAAGCATGTCCCTAAGCGCCTGTGTTTCCCCCGGTACCCAATAACGGATGCTTAGATCTCCTTTGGCTCTTAATGTTTTTATAGGACGCGCCAGTTTTCATGTCTGACGAGGACAATTGGGAAGATGACAGAGACAAGGAGCTGCACCAAGAAGAGAACATCACCGTTCACAGCATCTGGGTCAACCCCTCATTCCTGGAGTTCTTCCAGGACCCCCACGCTGTTCCCCAGGATGGGCCCTGCTGGCTGAGCAGTGCACAAAACATGAACGTGCTGATGGTCGCAACAAAACCTGCGGCACCTCAGGACAGCGAGTCTTCCTTGTCTGGAGAGCATCAGGGAGAGCCCAACTCAGCCTCTCTCGTGCAAGAGGAATGCGAGGATGGAGACTACATGGCCTCTGCCGTGTCTGGAGACCATCAAGGAGAGGCCAGCACAGGCATTTTCTCCCCAGCAGCGCAGGAGGAAGATCTGGCCTCATTGCTTTTTCAGATCTCTCTGGATGATGCTGCCATACCCCACCTTGACCCATCAGGGGAAGACAAAAGAGATTACGTGGATTCTACCTTGTCTGCAGAGTCTTGGCGCCAGGTGAGCCTGGAGTTCGTGTCGGGCACGGACCATCACAAGTTACTGTGGACACGTATAGTGCCTAGGGTGTGTGCGGCAGGGAGATGGCTGGTGCTGTCCGTGTCAGCCCGCTGACATCCCCTCCATCCCCTGCCGGTGCTCTTGCTCTCCCCATGCAAGTGGCCTCCCAGCACAGAGGTGACGCACAGCCCCCCTCTGGCTGCAGGGACCATAAACCTAACCAACCCGACACATGGCACTGCATAGTCTACCACTAAAGCATGTCCCTAAGCGCCTGTGTTTCCCCCGGTACCCAATAACGGATGCTTAGATCTCCTTTGGCTCTTAATGTTTTTATAGGACGCGCCAGTTTTCATGTCTGACGAGGACAATTGGGAAGATGACAGAGACAAGGAGCTGCACCAAGAAGAGAACATCACCGTTCACAGCATCTGGGTCAACCCCTCATTCCTGGAGTTCTTCCAGGACCCCCACGCTGTTCCCCAGGATGGGCCCTGCTGGCTGAGCAGTGCACAAAACATGAACGTGCTGATGGTCGCAACAAAACCTGCGGCACCTCAGGACAGCGAGTCTTCCTTGTCTGGAGAGCATCAGGGAGAGCCCAACTCAGCCTCTCTCGTGCAAGAGGAATGCGAGGATGGAGACTACATGGCCTCTGCCGTGTCTGGAGACCATCAAGGAGAGGCCAGCACAGGCATTTTCTCCCCAGCAGCGCAGGAGGAAGATCTGGCCTCATTGCTTTTTCAGATCTCTCTGGATGATGCTGCCATACCCCACCTTGACCCATCAGGGGAAGACAAAAGAGATTACGTGGATTCTACCTTGTCTGCAGAGTCTTGGCGCCAGGTGAGCCTGGAGTTCGTGTCGGGCACGGACCATCACAAGTTACTGTGGACACGTATAGTGCCTAGGGTGTGTGCGGCAGGGAGATGGCTGGTGCTGTCCGTGTCAGCCCGCTGACATCCCCTCCATCCCCTGCCGGTGCTCTTGCTCTCCCCATGCAAGTGGCCTCCCAGCACAGAGGTGACGCACAGCCCCCCTCTGGCTGCAGGGACCATAAACCTAACCAACCCGACACATGGCACTGCATAGTCTACCACTAAAGCATGTCCCTAAGCGCCTGTGTTTCCCCCGGTACCCAATAACGGATGCTTAGATCTCCTTTGGCTCTTAATGTTTTTATAGGACGCGCCAGTTTTCATGTCTGACGAGGACAATTGGGAAGATGACAGAGACAAGGAGCTGCACCAAGAAGAGAACATCACCGTTCACAGCATCTGGGTCAACCCCTCATTCCTGGAGTTCTTCCAGGACCCCCACGCTGTTCCCCAGGATGGGCCCTGCTGGCTGAGCAGTGCACAAAACATGAACGTGCTGATGGTCGCAACAAAACCTGCGGCACCTCAGGACAGCGAGTCTTCCTTGTCTGGAGAGCATCAGGGAGAGCCCAACTCAGCCTCTCTCGTGCAAGAGGAATGCGAGGATGGAGACTACATGGCCTCTGCCGTGTCTGGAGACCATCAAGGAGAGGCCAGCACAGGCATTTTCTCCCCAGCAGCGCAGGAGGAAGATCTGGCCTCATTGCTTTTTCAGATCTCTCTGGATGATGCTGCCATACCCCACCTTGACCCATCAGGGGAAGACAAAAGAGATTACGTGGATTCTACCTTGTCTGCAGAGTCTTGGCGCCAGGTGAGCCTGGAGTTCGTGTCGGGCACGGACCATCACAAGTTACTGTGGACACGTATAGTGCCTAGGGTGTGTGCGGCAGGGAGATGGCTGGTGCTGTCCGTGTCAGCCCGCTGACATCCCCTCCATCCCCTGCCGGTGCTCTTGCTCTCCCCATGCAAGTGGCCTCCCAGCACAGAGGTGACGCACAGCCCCCCTCTGGCTGCAGGGACCATAAACCTAACCAACCCGACACATGGCACTGCATAGTCTACCACTAAAGCATGTCCCTAAGCGCCTGTGTTTCCCCCGGTACCCAATAACGGATGCTTAGATCTCCTTTGGCTCTTAATGTTTTTATAGGACGCGCCAGTTTTCATGTCTGACGAGGACAATTGGGAAGATGACAGAGACAAGGAGCTGCACCAAGAAGAGAACATCACCGTTCACAGCATCTGGGTCAACCCCTCATTCCTGGAGTTCTTCCAGGACCCCCACGCTGTTCCCCAGGATGGGCCCTGCTGGCTGAGCAGTGCACAAAACATGAACGTGCTGATGGTCGCAACAAAACCTGCGGCACCTCAGGACAGCGAGTCTTCCTTGTCTGGAGAGCATCAGGGAGAGCCCAACTCAGCCTCTCTCGTGCAAGAGGAATGCGAGGATGGAGACTACATGGCCTCTGCCGTGTCTGGAGACCATCAAGGAGAGGCCAGCACAGGCATTTTCTCCCCAGCAGCGCAGGAGGAAGATCTGGCCTCATTGCTTTTTCAGATCTCTCTGGATGATGCTGCCATACCCCACCTTGACCCATCAGGGGAAGACAAAAGAGATTACGTGGATTCTACCTTGTCTGCAGAGTCTTGGCGCCAGGTGAGCCTGGAGTTCGTGTCGGGCACGGACCATCACAAGTTACTGTGGACACGTATAGTGCCTAGGGTGTGTGCGGCAGGGAGATGGCTGGTGCTGTCCGTGTCAGCCCGCTGACATCCCCTCCATCCCCTGCCGGTGCTCTTGCTCTCCCCATGCAAGTGGCCTCCCAGCACAGAGGTGACGCACAGCCCCCCTCTGGCTGCAGGGACCATAAACCTAACCAACCCGACACATGGCACTGCATAGTCTACCACTAAAGCATGTCCCTAAGCGCCTGTGTTTCCCCCGGTACCCAATAACGGATGCTTAGATCTCCTTTGGCTCTTAATGTTTTTATAGGACGCGCCAGTTTTCATGTCTGACGAGGACAATTGGGAAGATGACAGAGACAAGGAGCTGCACCAAGAAGAGAACATCACCGTTCACAGCATCTGGGTCAACCCCTCATTCCTGGAGTTCTTCCAGGACCCCCACGCTGTTCCCCAGGATGGGCCCTGCTGGCTGAGCAGTGCACAAAACATGAACGTGCTGATGGTCGCAACAAAACCTGCGGCACCTCAGGACAGCGAGTCTTCCTTGTCTGGAGAGCATCAGGGAGAGCCCAACTCAGCCTCTCTCGTGCAAGAGGAATGCGAGGATGGAGACTACATGGCCTCTGCCGTGTCTGGAGACCATCAAGGAGAGGCCAGCACAGGCATTTTCTCCCCAGCAGCGCAGGAGGAAGATCTGGCCTCATTGCTTTTTCAGATCTCTCTGGATGATGCTGCCATACCCCACCTTGACCCATCAGGGGAAGACAAAAGAGATTACGTGGATTCTACCTTGTCTGCAGAGTCTTGGCGCCAGGTGAGCCTGGAGTTCGTGTCGGGCACGGACCATCACAAGTTACTGTGGACACGTATAGTGCCTAGGGTGTGTGCGGCAGGGAGATGGCTGGTGCTGTCCGTGTCAGCCCGCTGACATCCCCTCCATCCCCTGCCGGTGCTCTTGCTCTCCCCATGCAAGTGGCCTCCCAGCACAGAGGTGACGCACAGCCCCCCTCTGGCTGCAGGGACCATAAACCTAACCAACCCGACACATGGCACTGCATAGTCTACCACTAAAGCATGTCCCTAAGCGCCTGTGTTTCCCCCGGTACCCAATAACGGATGCTTAGATCTCCTTTGGCTCTTAATGTTTTTATAGGACGCGCCAGTTTTCATGTCTGACGAGGACAATTGGGAAGATGACAGAGACAAGGAGCTGCACCAAGAAGAGAACATCACCGTTCACAGCATCTGGGTCAACCCCTCATTCCTGGAGTTCTTCCAGGACCCCCACGCTGTTCCCCAGGATGGGCCCTGCTGGCTGAGCAGTGCACAAAACATGAACGTGCTGATGGTCGCAACAAAACCTGCGGCACCTCAGGACAGCGAGTCTTCCTTGTCTGGAGAGCATCAGGGAGAGCCCAACTCAGCCTCTCTCGTGCAAGAGGAATGCGAGGATGGAGACTACATGGCCTCTGCCGTGTCTGGAGACCATCAAGGAGAGGCCAGCACAGGCATTTTCTCCCCAGCAGCGCAGGAGGAAGATCTGGCCTCATTGCTTTTTCAGATCTCTCTGGATGATGCTGCCATACCCCACCTTGACCCATCAGGGGAAGACAAAAGAGATTACGTGGATTCTACCTTGTCTGCAGAGTCTTGGCGCCAGGTGAGCCTGGAGTTCGTGTCGGGCACGGACCATCACAAGTTACTGTGGACACGTATAGTGCCTAGGGTGTGTGCGGCAGGGAGATGGCTGGTGCTGTCCGTGTCAGCCCGCTGACATCCCCTCCATCCCCTGCCGGTGCTCTTGCTCTCCCCATGCAAGTGGCCTCCCAGCACAGAGGTGACGCACAGCCCCCCTCTGGCTGCAGGGACCATAAACCTAACCAACCCGACACATGGCACTGCATAGTCTACCACTAAAGCATGTCCCTAAGCGCCTGTGTTTCCCCCGGTACCCAATAACGGATGCTTAGATCTCCTTTGGCTCTTAATGTTTTTATAGGACGCGCCAGTTTTCATGTCTGACGAGGACAATTGGGAAGATGACAGAGACAAGGAGCTGCACCAAGAAGAGAACATCACCGTTCACAGCATCTGGGTCAACCCCTCATTCCTGGAGTTCTTCCAGGACCCCCACGCTGTTCCCCAGGATGGGCCCTGCTGGCTGAGCAGTGCACAAAACATGAACGTGCTGATGGTCGCAACAAAACCTGCGGCACCTCAGGACAGCGAGTCTTCCTTGTCTGGAGAGCATCAGGGAGAGCCCAACTCAGCCTCTCTCGTGCAAGAGGAATGCGAGGATGGAGACTACATGGCCTCTGCCGTGTCTGGAGACCATCAAGGAGAGGCCAGCACAGGCATTTTCTCCCCAGCAGCGCAGGAGGAAGATCTGGCCTCATTGCTTTTTCAGATCTCTCTGGATGATGCTGCCATACCCCACCTTGACCCATCAGGGGAAGACAAAAGAGATTACGTGGATTCTACCTTGTCTGCAGAGTCTTGGCGCCAGGTGAGCCTGGAGTTCGTGTCGGGCACGGACCATCACAAGTTACTGTGGACACGTATAGTGCCTAGGGTGTGTGCGGCAGGGAGATGGCTGGTGCTGTCCGTGTCAGCCCGCTGACATCCCCTCCATCCCCTGCCGGTGCTC
The DNA here is from genome assembly GCF_963210335.1 of Falco punctatus. NCBI lineage: Eukaryota > Metazoa > Chordata > Aves > Falconiformes > Falconidae > Falco > Falco punctatus. Next base: position 38,104 of record NW_027660317.1, read on the forward strand.
TTGCTCTCCCCATGCAAGTGGCCTCCCAGCACAGAGGTGACGCACAGCCCCCCTCTGGCTGCAGGGACCATAAACCTAACCAACCCGACACATGGCACTGCATAGTCTACCACTAAAGCATGTCCCTAAGCGCCTGTGTTTCCCCCGGTACCCAATAACGGATGCTTAGATCTCCTTTGGCTCTTAATGTTTTTATAGGAGCAGCCAGGGCACTCAGCCATAGAGGACAAGCGGGAAGACGACAATGGCAAAGAGCTGTGCCAAGGGGAAGACGTCGCCATCCACAGCATTATGGCCAACCCACCAGTCCTGGAGATGTTCCAGGACCCCCATGCTGGTTTCCAGGAGGGGCAGCCAGCCCCTGAGGAGAGCGATAACACGTGGCACTGCTCCAAGCCCAGGGATGAGCCCGAGGATGACCCAGGTACATCCCCGAGTGTAGTGCTGGCCCAACAAGGGAAGGCTTAGCCCAGCCGTCCCGGCAACATGCACCCAGGCCAAAGCAGAAGGACTGCGTGCATGGGGGCTGGCCGTTCCCTGGCCACCACTCCCTGGGGAAAGCTCTTGGTGACAGGGAGAAGGCAGGATCTTGCCCGGTACCTGCCCAGCCCCCTGCCTACACTTGTCTTCCTTCCACAGGCATGGCTGCCCTCCTGCATGCCCCAGCTCGACGGCGACGGCCCTCCCTCTTCCGCAGGGCACTCAGGGCTCTGCGCAAGGCTTTCTGCCCTACTTGCATCAGGGCACAGCAAGAATAGCAGTGCCATGCTGGCAAAGGGATCCCCAGAGATGGCAGCTGGCCCTGATCTTGTGCGGTACCCAGAGGGTGTGGCACAGGGAGGCATGCGAGGCATGGGTGCATGGACGGCGCCCAACATGTTCAGCTACCACGAGGACATTGTGCTGCCAGACTCTGCTCCACCCTGGACACATTCTGAGAGCAATAAAAGCTGAGCACGTTCCCCCAGTGGTTGTCTGTGCCTGGTCCATCCTGGGAGAAAGACGTGTGCAGGCAAGGCCCATGCTGGCAGGCAGAGCTGGAGAGCCCCTGTGCTCCTTCTTCTCCATGCCAAGCAGAGCCCACGCCTTGGGCCTCTGCCCATGCCTCTGGTGCTCCAGCTGCTGACCAGCTGGGGCCTCTGCTGCCCTTGCTCCGTGGGCCTGTTATTTGAGTCAACCTCTGTCCTCAGGGTGTCCTGGCACTTGCTCGGGAGAGCCCTGGGCTGGTGCTGGCAGCAAGCCAGCAGTCTGGCTGGAACTTGCCTCTAGTTGACTTCCAGGTGCCTCTCTGCCATTCAAACTGAGGACTTTGACCATTTCTTTTGCATCGTAAACTTGGTCTGGTTTAACTAATGCTTGCACTGCACCACCCCACAGCACCTTGGTCTCACGAGGAACCTGCCCATTACAGGGGGGCGTAGGAGCACCTACATGAGCCACTTGTTTTTAAAGCCCTCCATTTTTAAGACCTGGTCCTGAGAGTAGCTGTTTTGGTGAGAAAAGCCAGACCTTAGGTGGTCTAGCTGTTGGCCAGATGTTTGGGGGCTCCGTCTGAGTTGGTTCTTGACGTTTTGACATATTAGCAGGGCAGCAGGACCGTGCTATGAACGAAATGAGGTGCACAACAAATCTCTCAGAATAAACTGAAATAGGTTTTTACAGATGTTTGAAACAAAAGTAGGGAAGATTGGATAAAGACGTGGAGGAAGACTGATGAGGATACTTGAACATTGCTTCCTGAAGAAGCAAACCTCATAGTAAACTGTTACGTGTATGTGCATTTATGTCTTTGTCTCAGGCGTCTTTCCACTTGTGCATTTCCCTGACCTTTGGTTGTTCTTAGAAGAGAATCAGTTCTGGAGGAGAGTGCTTCAAACTACTTTCTGTAACACTGGGATCCAGGAAGTGTCTCGGTGGCATCCCTAGCTGTGATGAGAAAAGGATTTTCCTTCCATGGAGCCTTTCCTTCACTGTGGCTGTTTAGAACATGAAGAGGCATGGGAGACTTTGCAGGGTGCCTGCTAGCTGAAATGATTCTAGCGTTCTGTGAGCAATACACCCACACCTTTCTCTGTCCTCCTTTATGGAGAACATCTGGCATGAGCCTTGGGTGGTAATGGGTGTAATTTTGATTCTCTTTTGAAATGTAATTTTTCACAGTTTAAACTTCAAAACGCTGTAGTGATTACACGCATGCATGCAGTTGGGCATCTTTTACCTTCCCTGAGAGAAGCCTAGGAAAACCTCAAGCATGTGGTGTAGCTGAGAGTTGCAACGTGTAAGAAACCAGGCAAGGAAGCTCTTTCTGACATCAAGGACCAAGCGGGTTGACAGTTTCCGCCCTTCTCGCTTGGCACTGGAGTTTCAAACCATGGCACCACATGCCTTGCAGCAACATTTTCTGTGTTGGCTGCCTGAGGCAATGGAACACCTGAATTCAGAGGGATCCTGTGCCCAGGGCTATGAGGCCTCCTGCCGGGCCTCGCCCCCCTCTCACAGTGCCACCATGAGCTGCTCTCAGGTGAATGTCCCCTGTGCCTGACGGTAGGCATGAGGAACAGAGTTGGCTGCTTTGGGAAGAGCCCTGTCAGAGCGGCCATGGCCCAGAGGAGGTGACTTTTCGACGGAGGGGACCTGCAGGCTTTGCTGGGCCGTGGCGGGAGGCCCACCCGATGCCACACAAGCTGGGGCTCCCAGCAGCTGAGCCCTGGTGGCACTGGCTGTCCTGTCCTCCGCTCCCTCTGAGGGTGACCTCAAACAGCAGCAGCTGCAGAGATGCTTGGCAGAACCTGAGCGCCTTTCCCACCGTGATGGTAAAGAGCCAGCCCTGCTGGGGCCGGGGGGGGGCTGTTGGGGACAGACCATGGGGCCGGGGGAGAGATTTCAGGGACGGACCAGGGGGTGGGGGGAAGGAGTCTCTAGCTGAGCTGTGGCGGCAGGGGGGATGGATTTAGTGACGGACCGAGGGGGTTGGGGGAGGCCTGTAGGTAGTGAGAGGGGGGTTCCAGGGAGGGTTTTAAAGGCTGACGGGGGGCAGGGGAACGATTTTAGGGACAGAGTGGAGGGGGGGGGGGGGGCTGTGGGAAGGAGTGTAGGGCATGACCGGCAGGGGCTGGGGAGAAATAGTGACGGGAGAAAGTGTGGGGTCGGGGGAAAGGAGTCTAGGAATGGCCATGAGGGTCTGGGGGGAAGGGCTTTAGGGACAGGACGGGAGTGAGGGGAAGGATGTTAGGGCCAGACTGGGGGCAAGTGGAATCACTGCAGGGCCCAATGGAGGGGGGTGGTTGGGGTGTTGAGGAAGGTTCTCAGGGTGGGATGGGGGTACAGGGGGAAGGTTGTGGGGGCAAAGGAGCAGGATGGGGGAAGGATTGTATAGATGGACTGCTGGGGTTGGGGGCACAGGGGAAATAGTATGGGGACAGTCCAAGAGGCACGGGGGAGGATTTTAGAAATTAACTGGGGTGTGGGGTGGGGGGTGGTTTGAGGGAAGAAATTGGGAACGGGATGGGGGCAATGGGGAGGCTTTTAGGCATGACTGGGGTGCTCAATGGAAGGATTTTAGGGACAGCCATGGTGTGTAGGGGAAGGTTTTGATGGCACTGTATAGATAGCACTGTATATACCTTTCTGTCCAAGGAATCTGTTCAGGGAAGGTTGCTGGCTCAGCAACGGGACCAGATGTCTAAACTCCCCAGTTTCCAAGCTCTAATGTCGTGTTTGGCTCTATGTGAAAGAAATCTAGGCACAAAGTTTAGCTAAGCTACCCCTCTAAAGTTGTTAGAAGTGATGAACAAAGGGATGTCTGATCTGGGGAGTCAGCCTTGGGAAGGGCATGGAACAAAGAGCGGATGGGAAAAAGAACTTCATTCTCTTGAGTGATGCACAAAAAAGCCTCTGAGTGGGGAAGTTCTGGCCACAAGAGGAAACAAGTCGGTAGAGTGTGCGTGTGTGATGCCGTATGAGCGTGCAAGTACTCTGCTGTATGTAATGCGTACCCTCGAGTAACTTGGTGAGCGTGCTCAGAGGTGACACTCCCCCGTGCTCCCAGCGCTGCCATAAAGAATGCCTGCCTTCTGAAACTTCACATCAGGTCTGAGAGGGTTTTTCACCGTGACCGCCTTTACGGTATCATTTTCTGGTGACCCAGGTGAGACTCTGCTATTGAGCGTCGGTGGAGCTGTGAATCGCAGCAATTCCAGCCGGCAGTGAGGGACTCTTGGGGAAGACCTCTGATTCCCGGACCAACGACTCCAAAGCAACGTTCCCCCAGTAAGATGTCAGGCATTCCTTGTGGTCTGGGATACCTGCCCCTAAGTAGAGGCAAAAGCCCCGCTGGGTTGGGTTATTGAGGGCTCTCCTGGAAACAATGTGTCTGGTAAAATTTCTGCCTGACATACTCAAGTATATTAATGGTGTGTGGGTGTGTGTGTGTGTCTAGTAGAGTGCACTCTGAACATCTGAAAATACTTCTATACATGTATACGATAAAATGTTCAGGATGCTAAAAGAAAATGGGCCCTAGTCAGTGTACACGGCCGGGGTATTTTACAGCAGTCTCCACTGGGATGTGTTTTGGGACACTGGGAAGAATTAAGGGGTAGTTCTGAGGGAAACGTAACTAAAAGCACCCTAGTGCAATACTGTACTCAGGGGTGGTCTCTGTATAAACTGGGTGATGGGGGAAAATGGCAGTTTGCATTATTGTATGATGTTACGGCAGATGTTGTTTTGAAGGCAAGAAAGGAAAAGGGACAGAGTTTGATAGGCTGATCTTTTTTCCACTGTAAAGACCCATTCTGAATGGCAAAACCAGTGTGGTATAAATTTACCTCCCTGAGATCCTTTTCCTTGGCTTTGGAAAAGGATAAGAAGAGGTTGTTGAAAAGGGTCTGCTCTGCTTGTAATATCAGACAGAGGTGTATAAAATTGTAATGACTACAAGAAAGAAGGAGGTTTAGAGACGATGGTTTAGAGTTAATGGTTGGAGCCCAGCAGAGACGGGGAGAGAGTTCTGACGCTGATATTAGTGATGTGAGCAGGGTAAGAGAAAGTGGTGGCAGTTGAGCTGACAAGGCTGGTGGCAGGGAAAGTGGCTGTGAAGGGGGAGAGCGATTTAGTGGGGCAGAAGGTTTTAGCCCAGCCATAGGGTGGGAGCAGGCCAAACCAGGGGAAGTGATACAGCCTCCCCTGCGCCAGGCTGTGGGAAATGAAGGACCCATTACGGTGAGGGTCCCGTTTTCAATAACAGAGTTGAAGAATTGCAAAGCAACCGCAGGAAATTACCGAGACGACCCTGAGAAGGCGGCTGGTGTTTTTGAAATAATGATGGTTAAAACACAGGATCCAGAGTGTAAGGATATAGAGGCAATACTGCAGGTTTTGTTTGATTGTAGGACAAGGCCTCAAGGACAAGAGTCCAAGTACTGATAGCCTGATGAATAGAGACTTGTTAGAACTCATAGGGCACAAGCCCTGGGAGCAAAGGAACAAGCTAACTGCAGACCCCTGAGCCGTTACAGTTGAGGAGGCAACCAGACGGACAGAGAAACAAGTAGCCAGATAAGGGAACGGATGGCGCCGATATGTAATCAAGAAAGCCGCGTAGAAAGAAACTCCCTAACCTTGGAATAGAAATTATTGCTATGTCAAGATAAACTAATAAGTTCCTATTGCTCTAACGGCGTGCCTTAAATATCAACCAATCAGTGTTTTTTACGCTTAAGATTTAACCAATCAGTGTGTAATATGTAGAAGGTAGAAACGTATATAATTGTAAGAAAATCACTAATAAATGGACATTTGCTTGCATCAAGCTGCGTCCCGTCTCTTCATTCGCCGCATTTGATAGTAGTGAGAAGGAGATGATTTGTCAAGCCGCTAGAATACATGTGGAAGCTGAGGTTAAAACAGGAACTGCGGAGCATCATTTCCCCTCTGTTGGTCCAAACTGGGACCTGCTTATAAACGGACCCAGGCAGCTTTGGACTCGGTATCAGAAAGGGATTATATTTGGCATTCAACATGCTGTGGCTAAGGCAATAACCATGTCTGAATGGTACGAGGGTAGGCACGATAACCAAGAACCCCCCACAGATCTGCAGAACAGAATGAAGGAGGTAGCCCGCAACTCTACAAGTGTTGACCCTGAATCTTAAGAGGGATGAGATCAATTAGCCCCTCTACTGGTGGGCCAATCCTGGGATGGTATTAGAAGAAAATTACAAAAGTTGCAAGGAAGTGATTGCTTGAGATAGGGGAAAGCTGTTGGATGTTGCTTGGATTGCATATCGTCATAGAGAGAGTCAAAAGGGAAGAGTAAATTGTTGCTTGTTGGCGGTATCAGAGTAAAATAGCAGGGTGAGGGCAAGGGCCCGAGGATGGGGCAGAGCCCCGAGAGAGGGACTCCGGCCCAGCCCTCGGTTGGGTGATAATCAGTGTGCACAGTGCAAAAGGGATGGGCATTCAGAAGAAGACCATCTGCTTAATGATTGGAGCCCCTCTGCCCCCTTGCTCCCAGTAATGAGGGGGAGCGGAGGAGTCTCTCCCCAGAGGAGCCTCTGGTTAAAGCAGAGCTGGGAAGTGAAGAAGTTGAGCTTTGGGTAGATCCTGGGGCTACTTCCTCTGTTCAGAAGGCTTTAGAGGGGAACTAAGCAATAAGAATATAAGCATTGCTGGTATGGCAGGGACCCATGAAACTTGGCCATTTTTGAAGCCCTTAGCAATGAAGCCGGGAAAACAGTGGGTTACTCATCAGTTTTTACATTAGCCAAATTCTCCAAAAGCATTGTTTGGGGAGAGATCTACTCCAAAAAATTGGAAGCAGAAATCTGATTTTAAAACAAGGGAATAGAAATCTTCATTCCAGAAACTGTGTCGAGGCAGCAGCTTTGCTATTACAGGCTATGCTGCCTTGAAAGGAGAAAGATAAGCCCAGAGGTCAGAGATGCTGTGATTCCTATTGTACGAGCCGGAGAGGTTCCTGGAAAATCCCACAGGTCAAAACCTGTAAGGATTGACTTAAAGCCTGGATCATCCCCGCTGAGAATGAAACAGTATCGCCTGAAGCTGGAAGCTAGGAATGGGTCGGTAGCAATAATTCAGAAATTCTTGAAGTACAACCTGTTCGTGGGGTGTGCGTCAAAATCCAACACCCCTGTTTTGCCAGTGAAAAAGGCCAAGGGTCAAGATTGCCGATTGGTGCTGGATTTAAGAGCAACAAATCACATACCTCAAGGTATTTATCCTGTAGTAGCACATCCATACAGATACTAAACCACCCTTACAGGGGAACAGGGATGGTGTACAGTTTTTGATGTGAAGGATGCCTTTTTTCTGTGTTCCCCTGGGCACTGACAGTCAGAAGCCTTTTGCTTTTGAATGCGCAAACCCAGAAACGGGAAGGAAAATGCAATACACCTGCGGTTATACCACAACGCTTTCAAACTTTGGAGAACGTTTTTTCACCGGCTTAGTTAAAAAGTCAGCGGTTCCCCATCTCAGCCCAGAAAGCAGGTAGAACAACTTTTGTGGTGTCTTTCAGCTTCCTAGTGGAGCAATGTAAAAACTACCAGAGAACTCCTTGCTGGCACCTTCCCCGGTGGAGTTGTGCATGGGGTGTCTTTGGAACGTTTTTTCACCGGCATAGGCAAAAAGTCAGCGGTTCCCCATCTCAGCCCAGAAAGCAGGTAGAACAACTTTTGTGGTGTCTTTCAGCTGCCTAGCGGAGCAATGTAAAAACTACCAGAGAACTCCTTGCTGGCACCTTCCCCGGTGGAGTTGTGCATGGGGTGTGTTTGGAACGTTTTTTCACCGGCCGACTCCAAAAACAGCGATTCCCCATCTCAGCCCAGAAAGCAGGTAGAACAACATTTGTGGTGTCTTTCAGCTGCCTAGCGCAGCAATGTAAAAACTACCAGAGAACTCCTTGCTGGCACCTTCCCCGGTGGAGTTGTGCATGGGGTGTCTTTGGAACGTTTTTTCACCGGCTTAGGCAAAAAGTCAGCGGTTCCCCATCTCGGCCCAGAAAGCAGGTAGAACAACTTTTGTGGTGTCTTTCAGCTGCCTAGCGGAGCAACGTAAAAACTACCAGAGAACTCCTTGCTGGCACCTTCCCCGGCGGAGTTGTGCATGTGGGGTATTTGGAGCGTTTTGTCGCCGGCCGACTCCAAAAGTCAGCGGTTCCCCATCTCAGCCCAGAAAGCAGGTAGAACAACATTTGTGGTGTCTTTCAGCTGCCTAGCGCAGCAATGTAAAAACTACCAGAGAACTCCTTGCTGGCACCTTCCCCGGTGGAGTTGTGCATGGGGTGTCTTTGGAACGTTTTTTCACCGGCTTAGGCAAAAAGTCAGCGGTTCCCCATCTCGGCCCAGAAAGCAGGTAGAACAACTTTTGTGGTGTCTTTCAGCTGCCTAGCGGAGCAACGTAAAAACTACCAGAGAACTCCTTGCTGGCACCTTCCCCGGCGGAGTTGTGCATGTGGGGTATTTGGAGCGTTTTGTCGCCGGCCGACTCCAAAAGTCAGCGGTTCCCCATCTCGGCCCAGAAAGCAGGTAGAACAACTTTTGTGGTGTCTTTCAGCTGCCTAGTGGAGCAACGTAAAAACTACCAGAGAACTCCTTGCTGGCACCTTCCCCGGTGGAGTTGTGTATGGGGTGTGTTTGGAACGTTTTTTTCACCGGCTTAGGCAAAAAGTCAGCGGTTCCCCATCTCAGCCCAGAAAGCAGGTAGAACAACTTTTGTGGTGTCTTTCAGCTGCCTAGCGGAGCAATGTAAAAACTACCAGAGAACTCCTTGCTGGCACCTTCCCCGGTGGAGTTGTGCATGGGGTGTCTTTGGAACGTTTTTTCACCGGCTTAGTCCAAAAGTCAGCAGTTCCCCATCTCGGCCCAGAAAGCAGGTAGAACAACTTTTGTGGTGTCTTTCAGCTGCCTAGCGGAGCAATGTAAAAACTACCAGAGAACTCCTTGCTGGCACCTTCCCCGGTGGAGTTGTGCATGGGGTGTGTTTGGAACGTTTTTTCACCGGCTTAGTCCAAAAGTCAGCGGTTCCCCATCTCGGCCCAGAAAGCAGGTAGAACAACTTTTGTGGTGTCTTTCAGCTGCCTAGCGGAGCAATGTAAAAACTACTAGAGAACTCCTTGCTGGCACCTTCCCCGGTGGAGTTGTGCATGTGGGGTATTTGGAACGTTTTTTCACCGGCTTAGTCCAAAAGTCAGCGGTTCCCCATCTCGGCGCAGAAAGCAGGTAGAACAACTTTTGTGGTGTCTTTCAGCTGCCTAGCGGAGCAATGTAAAAACTACCAGAGAACTCCTTGCTGGCACCTTCCCCGGTGGAGTTGTGCATGGGGTGTGTTTGGAACGTTTTTTCACCGGCATAGGCAAAAAGTCAGCGGTTCCCCATCTCAGCCCAAAAAGCAGGTAGAACAACTTTTGTGGTGTCTTTCAGCTGCCTAGCGGAGCAATGTAAAAACTACCAGAGAGCTCCTTGCTGGCACCTTCCCCGGTGGAGTTGTGCATGGGGTGTGTTTGGAACGTTTTTTCACCGGCATAGGCAAAAAGTCAGCGGTTCCCCATCTCAGCCCAAAAAGCAGGTAGAACAACTTTTGTGGTGTCTTTCAGCTGCCTAGCGGAGCAATGTAAAAACTACCAGAGAACTCCTTGCTGGCACCTTCCCCGGTGGAGTTGTGCATGGGGTGTGTTTGGAACGTTTTTTCACCGGCTTAGTCCAAAAGTCAGCGGTTCCCCATCTCGGCCCAGAAAGCAGGTAGAACAACTTTTGTGGTGTCTTTCAGCTGCCTAGCGGAGCAATGTAAAAACTACCAGAGAACTCCTTGCTGGCACCTTCCCCGGTGGAGTTGTGCATGGGGTGTGTTTGGAACGTTTTTTCACCGGCCGACTCCAAAAACAGCGATTCCCCATCTCAGCCCAGAAAGCAGGTAGAACAACATTTGTGGTGTCTTTCAGCTGCCTAGCGCAGCAATGTAAAAACTACCAGAGAACTCCTTGCTGGCACCTTCCCCGGTGGAGTTGTGCATGGGGTGTGTTTGGAACATTTTTTCACCGGCTTAGGCCAAAAGTCAGCGGTTCCCCATCTCGGCCCAGAAAGCAGGTAGAACAACTTTATGGTGTCTTTCAGCTGCCTAGCGGAGCAATGTAAAAACTACCAGAGAACTCCTTGCTGGCACCTTCCCCGGTGGAGTTGTGCATGGGGTGTGTTTGGAACATTTTTTCACCGGCTTAGGCAAAAAGTCAGCGGTTCCCCATCTCGGCCTAGAAAGCAGGTAGAACAACTTTATGGTGTCTTTCAGCTGCCTAGCGGAGCAATGTAAAAACTACCAGAGAACTCCTTGCTGGCACCTTCCCCGGTGGAGTTGTGCATGGGGTGTGTTTGGAACGTTTTTTCACCGGCCGACTCCAAAAACAGCGGTTCCCCATCTCGGCCCAGAAAGCAGGTAGAACAACTTTTGTGGTGTCTTTCAGCTGCCTAGCGGAGCAATGTAAAAACTACCAGAGAACTCCTTGCTGGCACCTTCCCCGGTGGAGTTGTGCATGGGGTGTGTTTGGAACGTTTTTTCACCGGCTTAGGCAAAAAGTCAGCGGTTCCCCATCTCGGCCCAGAGAGCAGGTAGAACAACTTTTGGGGTGTCTTTCAGCTGCCTAGCGGAGCAATGTAAAAACTACAGGAGAACTCCTTGCTGGCACCTTCCCCGGTGGAGTTGTGCATGGGGTGTGTTTGGAACGTTTTTTCACCGGCCGACTCCAAAAACAGCGATTCACCATCTCAGCCCAGAAAGCAGGTAGAACAACTTTTGTGGTGTCTTTCAGCTGCCTAGCGGAGCAATGTAAAAACTACCAGAGAGCTCCTTGCTGGCACCTTCCCCGGTGGAGTTGTGCATGGGGTGTCTTTGGAACGTTTTTTCACCGGCATAGGCAAAAAGTCAGCGGTTCCCCATCTCAGCCCAGAAAGCAGGTAGAACAACTTTTGTGGTGTCTTTCAGCTGCCTAGCGGAGCAATGTAAAAACTACCAGAGAACTCCTTGCTGGCACCTTCCCCGGTGGAGTTGTGCATGGGGTGTGTTTGGAACGTTTTTTCACCGGCTTAGTCCAAAAGTCAGCGGTTCCCCATCTCGGCCCAGAAAGCAGGTAGAACAACTTTTGGGGTGTCTTTCAGCTGCCTAGCGGAGCAATGTAAAAACTACCAGAGAACTCCTTGCTGGCACCTTCCCCGGTGGAGTTGTGCATGGGGTGTGTTTGGAACGTTTTTTCACCGGCCGACTCCAAAAACAGCGGTTCCCCATCTCGGCCCAGAAAGCAGGTAGAACAACTTTTGTGGTGTCTTTCAGCTGCCTAGCGGAGCAATGTAAAAACTACCAGAGAACCCCTTGCTGGCACCTTCCCCGGCGGAGTTGTGCATGTGGGGTATTTGGAGCGTTTTGTCGCCGGCCGACTCCAAAAGTCAGCGGTTCCCATCTCAGCCCAGAGAGCAGGTATAACAACTTTTGTGGTGTCTTTCAGCTGCCTAGCGGAGCAATGTAAAAACTACCAGAGAACCACTTGCTGGCACCTTCCCCGGTGGAGTTGTGCATGGGGTGTGTTTGGAACGTTTTTTCACCGGCTTAGGCAAACAGTCAGCGGTTCCCCATCTCGGCCCAGAAAGCAGGTAGAACAACTTTTGTGGTGTCTTTCAGCTGCCTAGCGGAGCAATGTAAAAACTACCAGAGAGCTCCTTGCTGGCACCTTCCCCGGTGGAGTTGTGCATGGGGTGTCTTTGGAACGTTTTTTCACCGGCATAGGCAAAAAGTCAGCGGTTCCCCATCTCAGCCCAGAAAGCAGGTAGAACAACTTTTGTGGTGTCTTTCAGCTGCCTAGCGGAGCAATGTAAAAACTACCAGAGAACTCCTTGCTGGCACCTTCCCCGGTGGAGTTGTGCATGGGGTGTGTTTGGAACGTTTTTTCACCGGCTTAGTCCAAAAGTCAGCGGTTCCCCATCTCGGCCCAGAAAGCAGGTAGAACAACTTTTGTGGTGTCTTTCAGCTGCCTAGCGGAGCAATGTAAAAACTACCAGAGAACTCCTTGCTGGCACCTTCCCCGGTGGAGTTGTGCATGGGGTGTGTTTGGAACATTTTTTCACCGGCTTAGTCCAAAAGTCAGCGGTTCCCCATCTCGGCCCAGAAAGCAGGTAGAACAACTTTTGTGGTGTCTTTCAGCTGCCTAGCGGAGCAATGTAAAAACTACCAGAGAACTCCTTGCTGGCACCTTCCCCGGTGGAGTTGTGCATGGGGTGTCTTTGGAACGTTTTTTCACCGGCATAGGCAAAAAGTCAGCGGTTCCCCATCTCGGCCCAGAAAGCAGGTAGAACAACTTTTGTGGTGTCTTTCAGCTGCCTAGCGGAGCAATGTAAAAACTACCAGAGAACTCCTTGCTGGCACCTTCCCCGGCGGAGTTGTGCATGTGGGGTATTTGGAGCGTTTTGTCGCTGGCCGACTCCAAAAGTCAGCGGTTCCCCATCTCAGCCCAGAGAGCAGGTAGAACAACTTTTGTGGTGTCTTTCAGCTGCCTAGCGGAGCAATGTAAAAACTACCAGAGAACTCCTTGCTGGCACCTTCCCCGGTGGAGTTGTGCATGGGGTGTGTTTGGAACGTTTTTTCACCGGCCGACTCCAAAAACAGCGATTCCCCATCTCAGCCCAGAAAGCAGGTAGAACAACTTTTGTGGTGTCTTTCAGCTGCCTAGCGGAGCAATGTAAAAACTACCAGAGAGCTCCTTGCTGGCACCTTCCCCGGTGGAGTTGTGCATGGGGTGTCTTTGGAACGTTTTTTTCACCGGCTTAGGCAAAAAGTCAGCGGTTCCCCATCTCAGCCCAGAAAGCAGGTAGAACAACTTTTGTGGTGTCTTTCAGCTGCCTAGCGGAGCAATGTAAAAACTACCAGAGAACTCCTTGCTGGCACCTTCCCCGGTGGAGTTGTGCATGGGGTGTCTTTGGAACGTTTTTTCACCGGCTTAGTCCAAAAGTCAGCAGTTCCCCATCTCGGCCCAGAAAGCAGGTAGAACAACTTTTGTGGTGTCTTTCAGCTGCCTAGCGGAGCAATGTAAAAACTACCAGAGAACTCCTTGCTGGCACCTTCCCCGGTGGAGTTGTGCATGGGGTGTGTTTGGAACGTTTTTTCACCGGCTTAGTCCAAAAGTCAGCGGTTCCCCATCTCGGCCCAGAAAGCAGGTAGAACAACTTTTGTGGTGTCTTTCAGCTGCCTAGCGGAGCAATGTAAAAACTACTAGAGAACTCCTTGCTGGCACCTTCCCCGGTGGAGTTGTGCATGTGGGGTATTTGGAACGTTTTTTCACCGGCTTAGTCCAAAAGTCAGCGGTTCCCCATCTCGGCGCAGAAAGCAGGTAGAACAACTTTTGTGGTGTCTTTCAGCTGCCTAGCGGAGCAATGTAAAAACTACCAGAGAACTCCTTGCTGGCACCTTCCCCGGTGGAGTTGTGCATGGGGTGTGTTTGGAACGTTTTTTCACCGGCATAGGCAAAAAGTCAGCGGTTCCCCATCTCAGCCCAAAAAGCAGGTAGAACAACTTTCGTGGTGTCTTTCAGCTGCCTAGCGGAGCAATGTAAAAACTACCAGAGAGCTCCTTGCTGGCACCTTCCCCGGTGGAGTTGTGCATGGGGTGTGTTTGGAACGTTTTTTCACCGGCATAGGCAAAAAGTCAGCGGTTCCCCATCTCGGCCCAAAAAGCAGGTAGAACAACTTTTGTGGTGTCTTTCAGCTGCCTAGCGGAGCAATGTAAAAACTACCAGAGAACTCCTTGCTGGCACCTTCCCCGGTGGAGTTGTGCATGGGGTGTGTTTGGAACGTTTTTTCACCGGCTTAGTCCAAAAGTCAGCGGTTCCCCATCTCGGCCCAGAAAGCAGGTAGAACAACTTTTGTGGTGTCTTTCAGCTGCCTAGCGGAGCAATGTAAAAACTACCAGAGAACTCCTTGCTGGCACCTTCCCCGGTGGAGTTATGCATGGGGTGTCTTTGGAACCTTTTTTCACCGGCTTAGTCCAAAAGTCAGCAGTTCCCCATCTCGGCCCAGAAAGCAGGTAGAACAACTTTTGTGGTGTCTTTCAGCTGCCTAGCGGAGCAATGTAAAAACTACCAGAGAACTCCTTGCTGGCACCTTCCCCGGTGGAGTTGTGCATGGGGTGTGTTTGGAACGTTTTTTCACCGGCCGACTCCAAAAACAGCGATTCCCCATCTCAGCCCAGAAAGCAGGTAGAACAACATTTGTGGTGTCTTTCAGCTGCCTAGTGCAGCAATGTAAAAACTACCAGAGAACTCCTTGCTGGCACCTTCCCCGGTGGAGTTGTGCATGGGGTGTGTTTGGAACATTTTTTCACCGGCTTAGGCCAAAAGTCAGCGGTTCCCCATCTCGGCCCAGAAAGCAGGTAGAACAACTTTATGGTGTCTTTCAGCTGCCTAGCGGAGCAATGTAAAAACTACCAGAGAACTCCTTGCTGGCACCTTCCCCGGTGGAGTTGTGCATGGGGTGTCTTTGGAACGTTTTTTCACCGGCATAGGCAAAAAGTCAGCGGTTCCCCATCTCGGCCCAGAAAGCAGGTAGAACAACTTTATGGTGTCTTTCAGCTGCCTAGCGGAGCAATGTAAAAACTACCAGAGAACTCCTTGCTGGCACCTTCCCCGGTGGAGTTGTGCATGGGGTGTGTTTGGAACCTTTTTTCACCGGCTTAGGCAAAAAGTCAGCGGTTCCCCATCTCGGCCCAGAAAGCAGGTAGAACAACTTTATGGTGTCTTTCAGCTGCCTAGCGGAGCAATGTAAAAACTACCAGAGAACTCCTTGCTGGCACCTTCCCCGGTGGAGTTGTGCATGGGGTGTCTTTGGAACGTTTTTTCACCGGCATAGGCAAAAAGTCAGCGGTTCCCCATCTCGGCCCAGAAAGCAGGTAGAACAACTTTATGGTGTCTTTCAGCTGCCTAGCGGAGCAATGTAAAAACTACCAGAGAACTCCTTGCTGGCACCTTCCCCGGTGGAGTTGTGCATGGGGTGTGTTTGGAACATTTTTTCACCGGCTTAGGCAAAAAGTCAGCGGTTCCCCATCTCGGCCCAGAAAGCAGGTAGAACAACTTTATGGTGTCTTTCAGCTGCCTAGCGGAGCAATGTAAAAACTACCAGAGAACTCCTTGCTGGCACCTTCCCCGGTGGAGTTGTGCATGGGGTGTGTTTGGAACGTTTTTTCACCGGCTTAGTCCAAAAGTCAGCGGTTCCCCATCTCGGCCCAGAAAGCAGGTAGAACAACTTTTGTGGTGTCTTTCAGCTGCCTAGTGGAGCAACGTAAAAACTACCAGAGAACTCCTTGCTGGCACCTTCCCCGGTGGAGTTGTGTATGGGGTGTGTTTGGAACGTTTTTTTCACCGGCTTAGGCAAAAAGTCAGCGGTTCCCCATCTCAGCCCAGAAAGCAGGTAGAACAACTTTTGTGGTGTCTTTCAGCTGCCTAGCGGAGCAATGTAAAAACTACCAGAGAACTCCTTGCTGGCACCTTCCCCGGTGGAGTTGTGCATGGGGTGTCTTTGGAACGTTTTTTCACCGGCTTAGTCCAAAAGTCAGCAGTTCCCCATCTCGGCCCAGAAAGCAGGTAGAACAACTTTTGTGGTGTCTTTCAGCTGCCTAGCGGAGCAATGTAAAAACTACCAGAGAACTCCTTGCTGGCACCTTCCCCGGTGGAGTTGTGCATGGGGTGTGTTTGGAACGTTTTTTCACCGGCTTAGTCCAAAAGTCAGCGGTTCCCCATCTCGGCCCAGAAAGCAGGTAGAACAACTTTTGTGGTGTCTTTCAGCTGCCTAGCGGAGCAATGTAAAAACTACTAGAGAACTCCTTGCTGGCACCTTCCCCGGTGGAGTTGTGCATGTGGGGTATTTGGAACGTTTTTTCACCGGCTTAGTCCAAAAGTCAGCAGTTCCCCATCTCGGCGCAGAAAGCAGGTAGAACAACTTTTGTGGTGTCTTTCAGCTGCCTAGCGGAGCAATGTAAAAACTACCAGAGAACTCCTTGCTGGCACCTTCCCCGGTGGAGTTGTGCATGGGGTGTGTTTGGAACGTTTTTTCACCGGCATAGGCAAAAAGTCAGCGGTTCCCCATCTCAGCCCAAAAAGCAGGTAGAACAACTTTTGTGGTGTCTTTCAGCTGCCTAGCGGAGCAATGTAAAAACTACCAGAGAGCTCCTTGCTGGCACCTTCCCCGGTGGAGTTGTGCATGGGGTGTGTTTGGAACGTTTTTTCACCGGCATAGGCAAAAAGTCAGCGGTTCCCCATCTCAGCCCAAAAAGCAGGTAGAACAACTTTTGTGGTGTCTTTCAGCTGCCTAGCGGAGCAATGTAAAAACTACCAGAGAACTCCTTGCTGGCACCTTCCCCGGTGGAGTTGTGCATGGGGTGTGTTTGGAACGTTTTTTCACCGGCTTAGTCCAAAAGTCAGCGGTTCCCCATCTCGGCCCAGAAAGCAGGTAGAACAACTTTTGTGGTGTCTTTCAGCTGCCTAGCGGAGCAATGTAAAAACTACCAGAGAACTCCTTGCTGGCACCTTCCCCGGTGGAGTTGTGCATGGGGTGTGTTTGGAACGTTTTTTCACCGGCCGACTCCAAAAACAGCGATTCCCCATCTCAGCCCAGAAAGCAGGTAGAACAACATTTGTGGTGTCTTTCAGCTGCCTAGCGCAGCAATGTAAAAACTACCAGAGAACTCCTTGCTGGCACCTTCCCCGGTGGAGTTGTGCATGGGGTGTGTTTGGAACATTTTTTCACCGGCTTAGGCCAAAAGTCAGCGGTTCCCCATCTCGGCCCAGAAAGCAGGTAGAACAACTTTATGGTGTCTTTCAGCTGCCTAGCGGAGCAATGTAAAAACTACCAGAGAACTCCTTGCTGGCACCTTCCCCGGTGGAGTTGTGCATGGGGTGTGTTTGGAACATTTTTTCACCGGCTTAGGCAAAAAGTCAGCGGTTCCCCATCTCGGCCCAGAAAGCAGGTAGAACAACTTTATGGTGTCTTTCAGCTGCCTAGCGGAGCAATGTAAAAACTACCAGAGAACTCCTTGCTGGCACCTTCCCCGGTGGAGTTGTGCATGGGGTGTGTTTGGAACGTTTTTTCACCGGCCGACTCCAAAAACAGCGGTTCCCCATCTCGGCCCAGAAAGCAGGTAGAACAACTTTTGTGGTGTCTTTCAGCTGCCTAGCGGAGCAATGTAAAAACTACCAGAGAACTCCTTGCTGGCACCTTCCCCGGTGGAGTTGTGCATGGGGTGTGTTTGGAACGTTTTTTCACCGGCTTAGGCAAAAAGTCAGCGGTTCCCCATCTCGGCCCAGAGAGCAGGTAGAACAACTTTTGGGGTGTCTTTCAGCTGCCTAGCGGAGCAATGTAAAAACTACAGGAGAACTCCTTGCTGGCACCTTCCCCGGTGGAGTTGTGCATGGGGTGTGTTTGGAACGTTTTTTCACCGGCCGACTCCAAAAACAGCGATTCCCCATCTCAGCCCAGAAAGCAGGTAGAACAACTTTTGTGGTGTCTTTCAGCTGCCTAGCGGAGCAATGTAAAAACTACCAGAGAGCTCCTTGCTGGCACCTTCCCCGGTGGAGTTGTGCATGGGGTGTCTTTGGAACGTTTTTTCACCGGCATAGGCAAAAAGTCAGCGGTTCCCCATCTCAGCCCAGAAAGCAGGTAGAACAACTTTTGTGGTGTCTTTCAGCTGCCTAGCGGAGCAATGTAAAAACTACCAGAGAACTCCTTGCTGGCACCTTCCCCGGTGGAGTTGTGCATGGGGTGTGTTTGGAACGTTTTTTCACCGGCTTAGTCCAAAAGTCAGCGGTTCCCCATCTCGGCCCAGAAAGCAGGTAGAACAACTTTTGTGGTGTCTTTCAGCTGCCTAGCGGAGCAATGTAAAAACTACCAGAGAACTCCTTGCTGGCACCTTCCCCGGTGGAGTTGTGCATGGGGTGTGTTTGGAACTTTTTTTCACCGGCCGACTCCAAAAACAGCGGTTCCCCATCTCGGCCCAGAAAGCAGGTAGAACAACTTTTGTGGTGTCTTTCAGCTGCCTAGCGGAGCAATGTAAAAACTACCAGAGAACCCCTTGCTGGCACCTTCCCCGGCGGAGTTGTGCATGTGGGGTATTTGGAGCGTTTTGTCGCCGGCCGACTCCAAAAGTCAGCGGTTCCCCATCTCAGCCCAGAGAGCAGGTATAACAACTTTTGTGGTGTCTTTCAGCTGCCTAGCGGAGCAATGTAAAAACTACCAGAGAACCACTTGCTGGCACCTTCCCCGGTGGAGTTGTGCATGGGGTGTGTTTGGAACGTTTTTTCACCGGCTTAGGCAAACAGTCAGCGGTTCCCCATCTCGGCCCAGAAAGCAGGTAGAACAACTTTTGTGGTGTCTTTCAGCTGCCTAGCGGAGCAATGTAAAAACTACCAGAGAGCTCCTTGCTGGCACCTTCCCCGGTGGAGTTGTGCATGGGGTGTCTTTGGAACGTTTTTTCACCGGCATAGGCAAAAAGTCAGCGGTTCCCCATCTCAGCCCAGAAAGCAGGTAGAACAACTTTTGTGGTGTCTTTCAGCTGCCTAGCGGAGCAATGTAAAAACTACCAGAGAACTCCTTGCTGGCACCTTCCCCGGTGGAGTTGTGCATGGGGTGTGTTTGGAACGTTTTTTCACCGGCTTAGTCCAAAAGTCAGCGGTTCCCCATCTCGGCCCAGAAAGCAGGTAGAACAACTTTTGTGGTGTCTTTCAGCTGCCTAGCGGAGCAATGTAAAAACTACCAGAGAACTCCTTGCTGGCACCTTCCCCGGTGGAGTTGTGCATGGGGTGTGTTTGGAACATTTTTTCACCGGCTTAGTCCAAAAGTCAGCGGTTCCCCATCT
>NW_027660315.1:0-71000 GCF_963210335.1 Falco punctatus
TCATGTCACGGCTTCCAGCTGTTTTGATTACAAGGGGTTTGTGTCAGGACAACCTCCAGGGCTTCCTTTCACTCACACCCCATTATGCAGTTAGTGTCTGCGCCTGCAGGGTCTGCTCGCCTGGAGCTACTGACACTTTTAACCTCATGCTTATGCATTGAACTGAACATACTCAGTTGTGTTAGGAGAAATGGAAAGAGGGGAATAATATACTAACAGTCTTCCACAAAGGTCTTGCTTCCACCGCTACCTCCAGAAGTTCACTGTGACCCTGGGAAGGGAGCCAAAGACATTCTCCCGCTGAGAAAAGCAGTCACAGATACTCTGTGGCATCTTTCTCCATTTAACCCCCTGCTGAAGGAACTCACAAAGCAGCATCCAGGGCAGCAGCCTGGAGTGTGAAGGCTTGTGATACAAAGGATTTAGACAGACTTCAGGAGGGGAGGTGCTTTTCTCTGCAAAGAATGTATGAAACTCTAGATAACTTCCTTCTGCCTTGGTGTTTGATGGTGTCCTGCAACTCCTGCAGGTCAGGAAGCATAGGAGGATAGTATTAACTGTCTTCCACCTCTGGGCCTTTCAAAACATGAGGGCCCGGATCCATGCAAATGCCTGTCATCCAGGAAATCACCAGCCAGAGGAACGTACACAGAACTGAACTTAGCTGAAGCAGTGAGGCACCAGCTTCTGCACGACAGCGTGCCGCACTCAGAAGCAGTAATGATGGCAATATTGCGCATGGAAGAGCAGTTCAGATGGAAAAGGGATGTCAGGAATACACAATGGGACAGATAATGGAGGCTAGCAACCCCAGAGCAGCTCCAAAGGATTGTGAAATGACCCTTTTCCATGTCCAGCTGTAAGACAAACTGGCTGGGTCTATATTCCCAAAACTCAGAGCAAGGGAGGATGAATGAAGCATGAGGCCTCCAAGCCTAAGAGGAAATCTGCTCTTTCAGATTTCCTAGACCAACATAATTTCACACTGGCAAGTGTCTTTGCTTTGGTGGACGCATTCTCCTCCTCTTGAAGTCAAAAAGGGGTAGTGTGGGACAACAGCACTCTGCAGCTAAAGTAAAAGAGTGAAAAAACACCTGGAAAGCTGTGCTGCTGCCCTCCTGTGCTGATTCTGGCTGGGATAGGGTTAATTTTCTTCATAGTAGCTAGCATGGGCTATGTTTTGTATTTGTGCTGAAAACAGTGTTGACAATACAGAGGTGTGTTCGTTACTGCTGAGCAGGGCGTACACAGCGCCAGGGGCTGTTCCGCTCCTCACACTGCTCCACCAGCGAGCAGGCTGGGAGTGCACAAGAAGCTGGGGGGGGACGCAGGCAGGACGGTTGACCCCAACTGGCCAAAGGGATACTCCATACCGTGTGACATCATGCTCAGCATGTAAAGCTGGGGGAAGAAGAAGGAAGGGGGGATGTTTGGAGTTATGGCATTTATCTTCCCAAGTAGCCATTACGGGTGATGGAGCCCAGCTTTCCTGGGGATGGCCGAACACCTGCCTGCGGTGGGAACTGGTGAATGAATTCCTTGGCTTGCTTTGCCTGCGTGTGTGGCTTTTGCTTCACCTGTTAAGCTGTCTTTATATCAGGCCACGAGTTTTCTCACTTTTACTCTTCCAGTTCTCTCTCCCATCCTGATGCCGGGAGAGTGAGCGAGCAGCTGTGTGGGGCTGAGCTGCCAGCAGAGGTTAAACCACGGCACCTGCTCATGCGTCCAAGAGGCAGGAGCCAGCAATGGCCGTGACCTGTTGGTGATGCACCAGTGGATATTTGGACACCTTTTCCTGTCCCCATCTCTGTGCTAGAGGGAGGATTCTGGACTTTCTCACACCTCCTCCCTCAGGGTCTGTGCAGCGGGGGGGTTGTTATGGCTGGGAAGCACATACAGGTGTGGAAGCTATTGCTGTTCCACAGGTCATTGTTCAAGGACGCGATCCTTTTTTTTCTTTCAGCCTCACAACAGCTTTATTTTCCAGAAGCCCTGAAAACAGGATATGATGAAATCAAACGAACCTCACTGACTGCTTCTCCCAGGAAAACAGCCTATGGGCAAGGACCCTACAAAGCCAGGAAGGAACTGCCAGGAAAAAACAAAACAGTCTCCTAGCAGTGACTTCCCCTCCAGCTAGGGAAGCCTCTGCCATGTCTTCCATAACAAAATAGTTTGTATCTCCCTCTTCATGTCACTGCACAGGTCAGGTACTTGAATGCATTGCCAGATACCCTTTGTATGTTGCTTTGCAACAGTGGAACCTATGAGTAGAAGATACTAGAAACCAACATGGCACCATAAGCACTTCAGTACTGGTCTCCTTTCCCCTTCTCATCCTCAACTCAGACATACCCCGTTTGGGAGCCTGCAGAGGGTGCTGGTAAAGAACAGATAGGGCTTTATGTTGCCACAAAAGCCATGAGTTAGTGCCCTCTATTGGAAAATCACTTTTTTTTTTTTCCTAACATCTCACTTTGCAGGATAGGGACCTGTCTTACGGGTTTATGTGCTCCGCCGGCTCCCAGCTGCTGTGCCATGGAGGCAGGAAAGCCTTTGAGGCACAGAGCTGCCCGCACCAACTACCCAGAAGACAGAAAGAGAAATTTGTCCTCTTTCCTGGGAACCAGTGGTTCTCAAAACAAATGAACACTCGCTTGGTTTGCTTTTGCTTAAACAGAGATCCAGGCTTGAATCAGAATTAGTCAAAGCAAAAGCTGTTTGCTCTTTGATCATTAATCTTTAACAGGAACCTGAAAACAGTGGATGGTAGGGATAATGCTCTAGCAGAGATGGTGCATTAGTCTGCCTCCAGGGTCTGAGATAGGCTGATGTATTTGAGTGTTAACTCCTCGATCTCAGGGAAAAATATTGCTGCAGACTGTAGGAAAAGGATCTGGTTAGCCATATTTACAAATAAGCCTTCTAAGAGGAGACAATAGATTTGCCAATCTTTTTTTTTTTTTTTTTTTTTTTTTTTTTAAAGGCCTGTCATCATTGGTGCAGTTCAGTCCTATAATGGGACTGTTAGAAGAATTTGGATTTTCTTTCTTAAGTAGGGGATCTGTGAAGGGAAGGAGGAGTTGCTGTCTTTTATTGCTTTCCGTTTGGAGTAGTTACTTGAGCTTGGTTTGCTTCCCAAATTTTCAGGCTCCATCACACTTAGGGCATGCCTACCACAGCATCAGTGTTTAACTGCAGCGTAGCAACTGTATTTAAACTCTTAACAAGGATGAAGTAACAGCAAGACAGACTTCAGGAAGGCCAGTCAAGTCTAGTCAGGGGCTTGAGCAAGCTTGTTAGACCACACTGCAGCTGGCATCCCAATGACTTGGAGCTAGATGAGTCTGCTGGTGTAGCATTCCCTTCTCCAATTGCATTTTAAATAAGAAACATCTTGTGGATCCTTCTGCAAAGTCCTGATGTATAACAGGGCACTCCACATGCTGGACAGGTCCAGAACTGCTCCTTTTCCAGGGCTCTCCAGTGGCCCCAGATCACCCTGAAGTTTTTGGCTCTGTGCTTTTTAAGCAAATGAAACCCAAACCCACGCAGGGAGCTCTGCACAAAAAGCTCATTTTTATGCTGGCATGTTCCAGGGCCTGGTGTGGTCCCATCACTGCCTAAAGGAGGTAGATGGAGGGACAGAAAGGGAAGAAAAGGAGAGCCTGATATGGGGAGGTTTGAATTTGAGTGCCAGGTGGGTGATTGACAGCTGGCAGAGGGAAAAGTAGGGGAAGAGATGTCTCTCAGCTATACCAGTGTCCCTCAGACCTCACCAGCAAGGGATACTGAGAGGGGAACAGAGCAGGAAAGCTGGTGCGGTAAGAGTTAGTAACTGCAAAACCTGCACAAAAACACCCACTTGGTGCCACAAGGGAGAAGGATATGGCAGAAGTACGGGCTGGGCTTGGACGAGCAGACAGGAGGTGCCACCCCTGTACTGCCCTGGTTTGTCACACTTGCTTTACTGAGCACTGCTAACCTGGGCAGGCTGGCACCTCCTACCAAATGATGGGTCATGCCTCTGTCTTAGCACCATTTCCTCGCGTTGTGCTTACAGGAACACCCAGAGCCTCCCCTCCCCCTGAACACTGCGTTAAGCTTTTCCCTTCCCGAGCAAAGAACGGATACTAACCTATGCCCAAGTGCCACAGCTTTAGCTCTGCAGCTTAGCTCTGCCTTCAGCCCTGGCACAGCATGATCCTGCCGACTAGGTATGTTCTCAGGTTGCTAAAGCCGCTCTTTGAAGAGGCTCAGGCAGCACCAGGGCTTGCAGTGTCACAGCTCTGCTAGCTTGCCCAGTGCATCCAGCTCACCCTGCCTTATCCCTCTCAGCCCCTTGCTGTGACTCCTTGTGCCTCCCTCCCACCTGGTCAGGCAGCTGGGGAGGGCTGCTTGCCCCGAGGAGGGACCAGGCTGGACGACTTCCATCATGGCCATCCTGTGGACCATTGGAGGTGCTCAGCTGTGTGCACGCTGCACAGTGCCCAGTTCCCAGTCCCCTTGGGTCCCTCCAGCAAAGCCCTTCCAGCCCACAGCTTGCTCCTGGTTCACCTGGACACCTCATCAGCCACTGCCATGAGGCTCTGCCAGTGTTGTGCTATGGTACACAAACCCATGCAGTGAAGAAGCCAAACCTGGACTGCAGGGCAGGCAGGACTTCTCTGTCTCCTCTCTAGACCTCTCTGCACACGTAGGTGGCATTTCACATCGATACTATAAATTCAGCGCTCCCTTCCACTCCGTCTTCTAAGCACCAGCTCAGCGTTTGCACAGGGCAGGATGCCTCCACTACCCTCTCCACCAGAAAAATAATTGTCCAGAATCAGAGCATATGGTGATGTGTCCCACTGGCTGCCTCCAACCACTGTCATGCCTGATCAAGGGCCCCAACACCTGCCTCCTTGGAAAGGCATGAGAAGGTGAAGTATCCCTGTCCTGAAATCAGTATTGCTCTAGAGCACCCCCACAAATACGTCGCAGGCTGGCAAAGAAGAAAGATCCTTCTTGGGGCCATATGTATTTTGAAAGTTGTGGATGGGGGAGAACAGCTTGGATTTCTTGGACTTTCTTGAAGGAATGACTTCTCTTTTGTAAATCATTTCTTACTTCATGGTATCCCTATCTTCCTGCCCACCCAACAGTGGTCTGCTTTACTCACTAGTCATCTCCTGACTGTCACGTAGACTGTGAGCTGATCTCCATGACCAAGGGTCTGTGCTCCTGGCCCGCACTGTCCTCACCCTGATCTTTCATTAGAGAGTCAGAATATGAATACTTCCAATTCACAACCCAGTATCTCACAGGTAGGAAAAATGTAAGAGGAAGAGCAGGCACATTTTCCTTGCCTCATTTCCACCAGTTACTGGTAGTTCTATCTCCCTTTATTATGCTACATAATTTCTCTTCACTCTTCAAACATTTGAAGGCCAGGATCCTGCTCCTAGTCAGTCATCCCTTAGGCAAACTAGATTTTGCTTTTGTAACGTTTTTTCTGCATAGTAGCTCCAGCCTCCTAATCATCTTTGTTGCTGTTCTTTGAGCTGTTTCCCAGTCATCACAATTTTTCTGGTAATGGGGTCACTCAAAGTGAGCGCAATATTCCAGGCACAGGAACCCTGTGTGTCCCGTTGCATCTGTGATGTTGCCCTCAGGTGGTTACTCCAGAGAGAAGATGCAGCTTTAAAGAAACCATCCAGTGTCTTCAGGACAGAGATTTGCAACCGCATGAGAGCTGTGGAATGGATAACTCTGCACTCTTTTAAGTGATGCCTTTGTGCCAGAAACCAGGATTACATTGGCTTTTTCTGGCTCTCCATCCTGAGCTCTAACTCTCCATGTTTAAAGTGTGTTTCACCATGTGGATGCTGCTGTGCTTAAAGAGCAGCAGGAATCATCTCAGCTTCAGTGAGCCACACAAACCTGAATGGAAATCCTAAAACAAGAGGCACAAGAACTGACGGATTTTCACCATCACCAACTTTATTAATACTAATTTTATGATTACAGCTACTTGCCTTGGTGACATTTTTCAGCAATTCTTTTTATCTCAGAATTCTATGCATCATAAAATTACATTTCCTTTCTTTATTACATCAGGTGTTGTGTAACTCCCAGATTATAATCCATGTCAACTCATGAAGGGTGTTCAGCAGGTGACAAGAGACTTTATTAAAGGTCAAATTAGATATTCATTATGTTAGTCTCTCCCGACTCAACTCTTCATAAAGCTAAACTGTCCTGCTCACTCATTCCCTTCTCCTGTTACAGCCTCCACTGTCCCAGTGATTATGGTGCCAGGTTTTTTCTGCCTTTTCTATTCCTCTCTGCCCTTTTGTTATGGAAGTGACCCTACTTAACACTGATTTCAAAGTGGGGATGCATAGCTGATTTATTTTGGAATTGTTACGGTGATATATACATTCCTGACCTATTTAACACACGACATCTTATTTTGGCTTTGCTTTGCTCTGCACTGAGTTTTTTCTCTCAGCACTGTGCTGTCCACAGAGGTGCCTGGAGTTTTTCCCTGAAATCAGCTCTAACTCAGAATATTTCATTTAAATATTAGGTCAGTGAAATATTTTTTCCAGCTTCCCTTAACTTATATTGGCACACAGAGAGCTCCATCTGCAATCACTTTGTGCCACTTACCCAACTTTTGGTTCATTCCTGCTCCCACTGAAGGCAAATGCCAAAACATGAATTAGATTTCAGAGCAGCAGCCTTTACTAGGGCCTTTTGAAGTTTTTCCCAGTCGTTCTCTATCTTACATAGATTTGGCTGCCTCACTAAACACTTCATCCTCTGGATGTGGTGCAAAAGCAAGCGGTGGTCTCGTCAATGGCGCTGAAGATTTCACCATTAAAACCAAATGAGCTGGACTCGATCATTCTTGGCTACCATATGTCTCAGCACTGATCATGGGGGATGTTCCTTCTGTGAGCCTTGCAACTCCTCTCACTGCAACACTGCTAAAAAATAGGTGCTTTCTCCTATGTTTTCTTTCACAACTTCATTTTTGTTCCTTGCTTCCTGCAGAACCAGTGCTGGTGCAATCACTGGGTATGTCTATAGATGTGTCCTCTCAGTACCTTTTTGATCTGTTTGCTGTTTTCACCAACTTCGGCAAGCAGACATTTCAAAATTAGTTCTGAAAGGTGTTTCTACACATTTCATGAAAAGTGATTTCTTTGGAAGTGCAGGGGTGATTTTATAAACATACCTAAAGGAAACAAAATCTTAGAACAATTCAATTGTTAGAAAGTTTTTGTGTTTGTACTTGCAAAATACAAATTCTTTGTATTTGCAAATAGTAGCTGTATTTTGCAAATACATGTAGGAAACAAGGCTTCATTAGTTACACTGCTTGTGGAACTGCTTATTAATCTTAGGCAAGGATTAATCCTGCAGCTGTTGCTGCCCAGTTTTCTTAACAGCCACTTGCAAAGGGCTTTATCCTTGTACCTTTGGGAAGGGCCAGTCAGTTACGTATCTGGGATTTTGCTTAGAGAAGTCTTTCCAAGAATGCTGAAAAGCTGGAGGAGAAAAAAAAATTACACTTACAGATTTGTTGATAGAATCTTGTTTACCATATTCAGACCAATATCTTAAAATACAATACCTAATTATTTTCCCAATTGTATTTGTGGGTCCTGATATAATGCTCAAGGTCCATAGTGCTGCTTTCTTTAGGTGAGATATCTGCAGTGCTGTTATTACATTATACTCAAACGTCCCTCGTTTTCCAGACTAGATGTTTTTAATGAAAAATGAAAATCATATCCTTATGTCAGAAGTTCAGCTGATTCAGTCTTCATTCTCTTAATGCCTCTGGACCTGATGAGTCTCCTCATATTACTGTTGTTGTTGTTGTTATACAATGTAGGCATAACAACTAATTATGGACAGTAGGAAAAACCATAGAGAAATAAATAATTTGGGAAGAAGGCCACAAATACTTCCAAACAGCTAACACAGTTCCCCAAAAGGGAGGTAATAACGCACAAGATCATTGCAGAAAACTCTCCAAAATTTCCAGTGAACTGAATACATTGTGAGACCAACGTCTCAAAAACAGATCTCTTCTTGCATGTTTCTTCAGGCCTGCAAAGGGGAGCTCACACACTCCAGCAGCCCTTCAGCTGCCTGCCATACCGACTGTGGGAGCTCCGTGAGCGCCTAATGCTCAGCTGATGGCACTGCAAAACCCATGCTTAGATTTGGGCTTCTCCTTTTCCCTCCGAAGCCCTTCGTTGTAAGACCTAGTTTCAGGAAGGTGGCTGTGCAGAGCTCCAGCAGAGCGGTGGGACAGAGACAACCCGCCCCACTCTGCAACACAGCTACCCCTCGCAGCCACTGAGCACTCATGCCCACCGAAAGCAAGAACAGGAGTTTTCCAGGGTAAGGATGGAGAAAAGCAGCTTGGGATCTGGCCTGTCGTAATAGCTGCTGTTACAGGATCCTCAGCAGCAATCGTTGTTATTGAGAAGGATGGAGATCGTTCTCTAGCATTTCTTTCTGCCTCAGCCAAATACTTGCTGTTAACTGCTTTTTTAGAGATTTTTTGTTAAACTAAATAAATCATTGAGTATAGACCCTCTACACATACTAATTTATATGCAGCCCTTTGTTGAAGATAAGGCCTTTGTTTCTGCCACCAATGCTTCTTCACTACATTAATGACAAATCACCCAGCATATTCTTTTCCATAAGACATTTATATCTATATTGTCCTACAAATCTTAAGACTAGTCCCTCTCTCAAGTACCTTTGGTCAGCTGCATCCTTTTTTTAAAAAAATGATTCTTGCTTTCTTTGCAAGATGATAATTTTACATGGCTTGGAGCAATGGTTGCAGGAGATATGCAATGCAATCCTAAGATTGTAAAACAACAAAAATGGGATAACTGAGCAGAGTTGAAAGTTATATCTGTACTGATTGTATGCAGTTCCCTTCTGTATAAGAAATTCCTCACGTCTGCTGGGCACCTGGGTTAGCTAAGCCAAGCCTGCAAGCCTCCACCACACTCACCTACCAAAACTCCACAGTGTGTCCAAGCCCAAAAGGGCTATCCTTCACATTACGTTCCAGGATTAACACTCCTAGCACGCAGCACAGCAGTACCCATATCCTAGAGCACAGAAAGGTCTTGTACACCCGACTTTCAGTCCATGGCCTGGCACACATGCAGGAGCTATCACATTTTGTGCATCCAGGCTCTGAGCACAAGCTTCCAGAGCCTGCTGCCTGCCTCCCATCACCAATATCCCCAAGATTATCCCTGGGGTATCAGTGACCTAAATACACTGGTTTGGATTTGAAAGTTGCTTTTGTTTTTAATGTCGCTGAGTCTCTAAAACCAGCACGCGTAACAAACTGCCTATTTCCAAGCATCGGTTGTGTAATTTTGCTCCCCACCCCCAGAGATGTTGCCTGCCATTCATTTAATGGGCTCAGTTTCACTAGGAAGTGCCTGGAGGAACCTCTTAGCTCCCTAATTAGCAACAGAAGGGGCCAGTCCTTGCCGGAGGTAGCAGTGAAACATTTGTGAGGTCTTCCGACAATAAGGGAGACAGAGAAGGGGCCATTTCCAGCTGGGAAAACAGTAACTTCTCTTCAGCATACAGTGCAGAGCAGAGGACTAAAGAGATGTTAGGGGGAAGGTATATTCAGCAATGAGAATGGGCTTTCTGCGCAAGAAAGGAGCATTTGTGGAGGGGGAGGAAGAGGTTGGAGAGATTGTCCTGGGCTCTCCCAAGCTGTTCATTGCTCCTGCAATCCGACTTTTATGTAATATACCATGGAGCAGCACAGAGGCCTCATGGACTGGCTACCGGTGAGGGCAGGAGCAAGGTGTTGCTGCCGTCTGCTCTCAGATGTTTGAGCTGGCTCTTGTTAGTAAGATTGAGGAATTAACAGCTTGGAGGTGCTTAGGAGCTCAGTGTTTCCTCCAGGGACGGGATCACTGAGGCTGAGCACAGAGCCTGCCATTCAGTGCCAGAGTAGACTTTGGTACCAAACAAATCTCCCACCAACCAGCTGAATGTCCTGAGACCTCACTGGAAAGGTGAAAACTTTGCTTGTCCATTGCAAGTAGGGTGATGTGCTGGGGGCTTTCCCTTAACCCCAAGGACACAGCCACACGTGGTAAGGTCTCCAGTTTTCCCCATCTAATCCCATCTCTGGGCATGGCTTTTTTCATACAATACCAGTTGGAAAGAGTTGCATGTGCATGGACAGTCCCAGCTTGGACCTGTTGGACCACGGGGACCATTTTCCTTCAGAAGTCATGCAGGGAAATACAGCATTCAGTGTCTTTGGCCTGTAGGAGCAAAGATCCGGCATAACACATGAAATCCTTGTTAGCCTTAGGACCTTCCTTAAAAGCAAAGGAAGAACATAACGTGCAAAGACAGAGTGATGCCATGGGGCAAGCAGGGTTTTGGGAACCTGGAAGAGCACAGGAGAGATCTGAAGCTTCCAGTTGTCCTGCCCTGCAACATTACTGGCCAGCAGCTCACTGGTAGTGGCCACCGACCAGAAAAAAAGAAGAGAGCTGGTCCCTGGTATAAGTCAGGAGACCATATTCACAAAGATCCCCTGTTAATGAGCACCATTTGCTTTCTAGTAATGCTTAAGACAGTGAACCTGATCTTGTGCATGCAAAAGGAAAATTACGCAGCAATGCCTTCATGCTGTAAGATGATGGCTTGATGATCTTAAAAGGTCTTTTCCAACCTCAACAATTCCATGAATCTATGATTCTGTGAAGGGCAGTGCATTACAGTTGGGGCCATAAATCCCAGCAAGGGCCTTGCAACGGCTCCAAAGGTCAGAATAATCATTTCCAAGTTGCCACAGCATCTCAAGCTATAAAAGAGCTGCGTTCAAAGGTTTTGTGCTCCATTCTTACCCCTGTTCAATAGCCCATTTCATAATGAGAAGTCACCAGCTTTCCTCCCTGTGTTTCAGGTTTCAGTATTAATGGCATTGATGAGGCTTGGATTGTGATTACGTGAAACTGGCAACGAGAAACACATAAAGTCCAAAATAGAAAAAAGCCCAAATACACACAAAAAAAGTGTTATTACTGGTGCTGCGAGCTCCTCTTTCCCACAAGAGGGCACCCAGTGTTTGCAGAACTACTGCTTGGCCTTTGGGTGCTTTCTCCAGCAGCAGGTCACACTGTACCAGCAGTAGCGAACGGGTCTGGGAGAGCTGGCAGGTTGTGTTGTGTTTGGCTCCTCCTGCTTGTATCCAGCTGTTAAACCAGCTGAAAAAATACATTACGGTAACATTTCCATGTCTGTATTTTCTATCATTGCTGCAGGGGGTGATCCTGCAGATCAGTGCCAAGAGCAAGAGAAAAGCATAGGAAACAAGCTTTCTGTTAGTATGTGATTTGTGCAATGGGAACATATGAAATCCCTTTATAAAATGATGCCTGTCGCACAGGGACTGTGGGAAGTTTAGACATTTGGAAGTTTAGACAGAGGTGCAATAGTGAGATTCAGTGTATCAAATTTTATTCTCTCTCCTTTTGGGTTGGTTTGGTTTTTTTTTTTCCCATGCCAGAGTAGCAGCTGAACCAGCAAAAGCACAGCACTGGGACAGAGGCAGAATTTTTTCTAATAGTGCTCCGAAGGGGGCTTTTTAAAAATGGGTTTGCTAAGACGTCTGTCATTAAGAATAAGGGATCCTGCCCCAATGCAGGGAGATGCTCTGAGACATTTTTGCAGGTCCTTTCCTGTGGGATTCCCCTTTCCATTTATGAGACATGCATCAAAATCTCGTGGGAGGCAGCCTTGCTGTCTCCAGCAAGCAGTTTCTGCCTGAATTTGTGCATTTTGGCCTCGAGAGGTTGTAAGAGAGGAGGGGAAAAACCCCTTGCTTTCCACTGCTGCTGCATCCCAGGACGGAATTTCCTCTGGGAACCCTTTGATCTCTGCTCACCAGCACTCACACAAAACTCCTGCACATCCCCTGCATTTCAGTAGATGGGATCCTGGCATCCCAGCTGTTCCAGATTTATCGGGGGTGAAGGTGGTGGTGAGGTGTTGCCTTTTAGCCCCAGGGTATTAGTGGCCTTGGTGTGTCACCTTGTATCTTAAGTAAAAGCCATTCTGACTTTCCCAAGCTTTTTATACAGAAAGCAGCAACTTCTGTCTTTTCTTTGTAGCTGTAACTAGCTCTGCTGGCTCTTCTCCCACATTCCTGGTATAGATAAATTCACTCACAGCTGTTTAAGCCAGTCCTTCCTCCACCAGCCTTTATGCTTTTTCCCAGTGCTAAGTAAGAAACAGAATTTCCTCGAGGTCTCTTTTGTCTACCGACGACATCACAGCCTGCGGTACCTCAACCTGGCTCTTTACAGGGTCCTCAGCTACCTTCCACATGGGTTGTAGTTCTTTCCCCTTGTTGCTAATAATTCCCTTGTCTGCTGACTATAGTCCCTCTGCAATCAGGGATGTCATCTTCCAAGAGGCCTCAAAAGAGCTGGTTTTGTTTGGGAAATAGAACCTTAAAGCTAAGTAATCCCAGACGGATGTAACCAGAAATAGCTGTGGTGTAGCAATAAACTGAACTTTGACCAAATGAAGGATTTACAAGCTTTTCTTCCTGATGACTCTTTTTTGATGGCACAGTGGCTGCATATGAAGTCACGGTATGAGACCTAACCATCACAGAGCTCACTGGTGATGGTACTTCGCTTAGAGCGTTGCATGGAGATAGGAATCATTTTCTCTCACAGTAAGATGTAGTTATTCCTGGACTGAAGCACAGCAAGGACACAATTTAGGAAAGAGAAGCCTTTACCTAGTAAGATTTTACTAACCATGAAGGAAATGAAGTCTAAAAATGAGCTAAAACAAAGCATTGATTTCTGTGGAAAATGAAAAGCAACTTTTCCTTTTTTGTTTGGGCTGCTGCAGATCACAGGTGCACATGGAATAGAGCCACACGATGCACAGGTCAGAAGGGGCACATGGAGGTCAGCTCATCGCCAGGTTCAGGTAGATCAGGTTGCTCAGTGCCTTGTTCCTGTCAAATTTTGATTGCCTCTAAGGATGGAGATCCCACATCCTCTCTGGGCCCCTGTCCCAGTGTCTGAATACCTCCATGGTGAACTAATTTTTCCTCACATCTAACCAGAATTTCCCTTCTTGCAATTTGCGTCCATTGCCTTTTGTTCTTGGTCCATTTTTCCTACACTCTCCACTAGGTAGATGCAGACAGCAGTAAGACCCCACCCTTTGCCTTCTCTCCTCCAGGCTGAACAAGCCCAGGTCTCTCTGTCTCTCCTGGTACACCACATGGCTCCAGCCCCCCAGCAGCCTGGTGGCCCTGACCACCGAGGGTGGGCAGCCTCACTCCAGCCCTTCCTCTGCCAGCAAGGCCAGCACTGGACATGGCACTCCAGATGTGGCCCCACAAGTGCTGAAGAGAGCGAAGGATCACCTCGCTCAGCCTGCTGGCTAACACGCTTGCTATCTAGCCCTGTACGCACCGGCCTTTGCTGCACCTTGTTGACTCAGGCTCAGCTGAGGACCTCAGGCCAGGCTCTGCAGAGCTGCTTTCTATGCATCTGGCGTCCAGCCTGTGCTGATGCACGGAGCTGTTCCCTCCCCGTGCAGGACCTGGCATTTGTCTCTTGCTGAACTTAATTTGCAAGCGCACGTTTAGGCAATAGGTGGCACTGATGGTTGATGTAGCTTGCATTGTCACCAGGAGAGTGTCGCTGCGGAAGAGAAAGCCAGCAGAGGAGACACCTGGGTTGTTTCGCTGGGAGCTGTGGCTAGGCGAGGAGGAGCGGACATGTGGCAGGAGATGCTTCCAAACGCCTGGTGAGATCTCTTTGGCACAGGGAGGAGGGACTCTAAACAGGGGTCCCCAGGGTTGGGGCAGGAGAAAGGCCCGGTGGGGTCCACCAGGCCATCGGTGGGTGGGAGCATGCAGCTGAGCTTTCCTGAGCATGGGTAGGGAGGAGGTTTTATAAGACTGAGCCTTGTTCTGTGCCACTCAGAGAGCTGTTTCTGGGACATGCTTGCTTTGTTAGCAGTGCCGAGTTTGTGCTGTTGCCGTGATAACTGGTTTCGTGCCTCTGACTCACTAAACTCCAGGATGTAAGTGCAGGGGGTTGTTATTACTTGTTGCATAAGCTACTCAGCCTCCAGGGAGGTGGAGGCTGACACTGTTTGCTCTTAGGAGCTCTTGGTCTTCTTTGTCTGGGAGTGGTTTCAGGAGATACTTCCTTAAAAATCACATAGACTGTCTCAGAGATCAATTACCCAATTGCCTTCACTACTGCTGGGGTGTCCAGTACAGGCACTGTGTTCTGCATCACAGGTAGCAGTGGGAAAGGGTACTAGGCAACAGGAAACACCCAGTGGACTTGGTTTTTCATGGAGTTTCCTGTCCTTTTTAATTTTTTTTTGTCTCAAGGCATCGTAATTATGACACCAAACAGCTCCCTCATCTAGCTGCAGAGTAACAAGACTTTCTCTGTTGCTTCTAACTTTTTGGTAGATTTTAGATTCTGCTTTTCTTGCAAGAGAATCTACCAGGCTAAAAGAGAACCAACGAGGATGTTTCCTTTTTCTTGCGGGCAG
Organism: Falco punctatus; assembly: GCF_963210335.1. Classification (NCBI taxonomy): domain Eukaryota; kingdom Metazoa; phylum Chordata; class Aves; order Falconiformes; family Falconidae; genus Falco; species Falco punctatus. The sequence continues at coordinate 14,617 of NW_027660315.1, forward strand.
ATGAGACCTAAAAGCTTGGTATCCAGTCAGGAGTAGCTGGAAGTAGCAAAGGTACAGCAGCTCACTGAACCTGAACAGGGAAGGGTCCCACAAGCTGCTCCTCATGCCAGCCCTGGGCAGGATGAGTACCACGTGGCTGGCAGCAGAGTAACCCTTGAGCTTGGAAGTCCCCTGCCAAGGCTGGGCACCTATCGCTACACAGCTGCCAAAATAAACTATTTACTTGGCTGAAGTAACACAGCCCTCTGTAGGATGAAACACCGCAAGGACACCTACCCAGTTGTTCAGTGCCTTTTATCTAAATTGTGCTGAAGGCGGGAATATTATGGTGACAAACTATCTAGCTAAAACACAGCCCAGAAACACTGTCTCTGTTGCCAGCCAGCTGAACAGCTTGTGATCCCATGGCTGCGCGGTAAATGGTGCTGGCAGGGGATGTTCCTTACACCATCCCCAAGGGATGGTACCATTCAGACAACACTATCAGACCAAGAATCTTTCCCACCCCACCCCCACCCCCATTTTCTAGGGATGGCACCTTGTCCCGGATCAGGTAAGTGAAATAGCTGCTCTGTGCTGAGGAGTTCACTTTTTATTAGCACCTGGGCTGGGGCACAGCATAGTCCCTTCCATACCCTGTATGACAAAAAATCTTCATTCACAGTCTTCTTTGAGCCCCCTGCAATAGCCCCAGACAGCTCTGCTAATCCCCAAGGGAAGCTGGAGAGCTTGAGGCACAGGTCAGGGGGACGGGAAGGGACACTACATTTAGGACTGATTGCTGAAGGGTTTGAACGGTTTTAAAACATTGCTGTCTGTCTGTTAAATCCAGCTCTGGCGCCTTAGCTCCTACACCTCAAGAAAGTCTGAAACTTTGCTGTCTAGGTAAGAAAAAGAGGCACCAGACAGACAAGTTGAGACCTTTACCTATGGACAGCTATGGTGGAGGGCTAGCGTTGCCCTAAAAGATGACTGAATCTGTAGGGGAGCTATGTATGTAGCACAGTCAAGGGGCATGTCTAGCACATCCAGCTGTCTCCAGCAGCTGAAAACTCTTGTCTCTGCTCCTCAGCCACTCTGTGCAGTTTTTATTCCTGAAGCTGTCCAGGTGCTACTATCCCATTCACTTCAGTACCTGCCTTAAAACAGATAGATCCAGATCCTACTGATCCTTGTCTCCCAGGGCACACCTGGTTCATAAGGAGAGGGACAGAGAAGCCTTGTGATTAACAAGTCCTGATCAGCAAAGGCTTAAGGTCCCTAAGAAACACTGGTAGATGTAACCCTGCCACAAATCCTGCCTGCGATCTTCAAAAATAACAGAAACACCCAGCCCCTGCTGACTGCATGGGGTTTGTTACTCACGTCCAACCAATGTGACTACAAGCCTCAGCATAGTCCCTTTACCCTTGACACTTCTGTTGGGCGCAAACAATTTTATGCCTCCCCAGGTCATTCGAATGTTCTCAGAGGAATGCAGTCCTGGTCCCTGTGGCCGCTCTGGGCGTTGGAGGGATGCTGGTTTACTGGCTGAGGTCTAGACACAAGATCAAGACTATTGAAATGGGCAATGGACGGTGGGGCTCAGATGAAAGACCTCTAAAAGGGAAAGAAGATGAAAGTATCTGTCCCTTCAAGACTGAAACATCTGACAAAGAAATTGAGGTGCCCGTGCCTGGGAGGTAAGGAGGGGCAGAAAGCTGCGAGGTGGAGCCAGTTCATCACCCACCTTACTGCTTTGAGGTGATGCCTTGGGGGCAATAGCCAGCGCAGGTCCGTTAGATGATGCTCTGGCTCACTGCCCTTTATGAATGGGATTTGAGCTCAGATTCACTGCAATGTCTTTACGCTTTCTGAGACCACAGACTCTCAATGCAACCTGGGGCTGCTCCTGCAGAAAGGCCATGCTTTGAGCAGCAGAATTTGACAGCAGGTCTGCAGTGGTGGAATGGGGTGGGAGGGCACCGGGATAGCAAAGGCACCAGTAGGGCAGGACTGAGGGGCTTCCGCAGAGGACAGGGTTGGAAGGGTGAAGAAGGATGGGGTCCTTCCTTCTGTCCCTACAAGCCTGTCACTAATTATCTGGCCAACTAGCAGTCGGTAGCACAGGCTGAGCTGCTTATTCTTCTCTCAGCTGGCAGTGCTGGCAAGTTCCTAGTGCCCAAAACCCTAAAGCGAGTTAGCAGTAAGGCAAGTGTAGAACCCACTACTCCTGGGTGCCCTAGGGGAACTGCTAACCTGTAGAGAAATATATTCTCCATATAAATGATTCAGGAAGTTATACAGAGTATGGCACTGCTTCAGGAGGGCTTGTGGTGTCCCAGAGAGAGACACAGAAGCCGGTGGAGCCAGGAGAGCCTGTTCATGCCTGCCTTAGCATAGGGCACATGCAGGCATCTGGCCAGCCTTGCAAGAGCTCCTGTCCGCAGGACCTGCATCGCCGCCTGGAGCAGGCCCGCTACACACCGCAGCTGGAAGGGGCTGCCTTCCGCTACGGCTTCACCTCCAGCTACCTGCAGAAGGTGGTGGCCTACTGGAGGAACCCGTTTGACCGACGCAAGCAAGTGGAAATCCTGAACAAATATCCCCATTTCCGAACCACCATTGAAGGTGAGGGGGTCTCTGTGGCTTGAGCAGGTCTCACTCTGAAATGCACAGAGAGAATGGGGGGCTTTAAGAGGTTACTCTATTAAGACAACAGTGTGCATAACAGCTTAATGAAGGATCAGTAGTGGAGGCTATGTTATTAGTAACCCTCTATAGATTAAGATCATTGCACAGTGGTGATAAGATTAGATCTGCTTGAAGATGGGCTTCATCTGGCTCTGAACCTGCACTAAATAACAACGAGGTTTTCTTCTGCTATTGCCTTGAAGCCACCTTTGAAAACTGTAAAATTTACCCAGGCCCTGAGGTTGGAATATCCACCACCACCACCCAGTTTAGCCAGGTGAGGTTAGCCAGACTTTAGATAAGTGATCTGCAGGTTAAACTTATATCCTGCGCTTACTTTTTCCATGTTTCTCTTTTTATCACCCACACATTTTGTAATTTAGTCATGTTTTTGCACGTGTCTTAGTTGCATTATGCTATTCATTGAAGTGCAGCTGTACTTATATACTGTAAGACCAATTTCTCAGGAGGTGGATGCTCAGTCTCCTGTGACCCCAGTAACTGGGACTGGGATCAATACCTCTGTCTGTAAGTAAAAGATGAGACACAGGTAAAATACCAGGCATGTCCTTTCAGCTAGGCATCTTCTTGCCATGGGTTGATTGTGTACCTTCTGCTGTGAATGCTAATCACAGTTTTGCCACCCTCCTTCTTCAGAGTTTGGAACAGAAACTGTGATGGAACTAAGGCTTTAATTTATCTGTCTGGATGTGTGGCAGGGATTGATATCCATTTTATCCACGTGAAGCCCTCCTATGTCCCTCACAGTTGAGCTGTTCAACCTCTGCTGATGGTCCACGGCTGGCCTGGCTCCTTCTACGAGTTCTACAAGACCATCGCTCTACTCACAGAGCCAGCTGAGCATGGCCTGAATGAGGGTGACATGGTGTTTGAGGTCATCTGCCCATCCATCCCAGGATATGGCTTCTCTGAGGCACCACACCAGAAAGGTGAGCGATGAAAAGGCGCTGTTGGAATTGCCAGGTTCTTGGAGCCTCAGTCATCCCTGGCCCTCACCAGGGAATGCAGTTTGTGAATGCAGATGCTTGGCTCTGCACTAACACCCATGTGGCTGAGGCTCTGGGGCTGGCTGTGGAGATCTGGAAGGTAATGGTAGCTGGAAACCAGGTCTGCTTTCCACTTTATCCACTTTATCCACTTTCCACTGAATTTCCATCTTGTGTTCACTGTATTGCCAAGGAGCAAGGCAGAGCAGCATAGCACACTGTGCCTTTACACAGCAGCATAAACATGTGCCTCTGTCAGACCATGATCTTTGGCCAGGGGATGATACACCAAGACAAACAGGTTTCCTCTGTTTCTCTTTACCTACAGGCTTTGACAGCAAAGCAACTGCTCGGAAATTTCATAAGCTGATGAATAGATTGGGCTCCAAAGAATACTACCTACAGGGAGAAGACTGGGGATCTCTTATTACCACAAACATGGCCCAGATGCTGCCACAGTGAGTAGCAAAGGGAATCAGTGCAGAGAAGGTTTCTCCAGTTCTTACCCTACCTTCTGGCTCCACGGTCCGGGTCCTGCCTTCTGTTTGCCCTGCCTCTCATCGCCTTCTGCTTTGTTTTCTCCAGGGGTATCCCCACCCCTGTGCATTCAGTCATATTCACGTGCTTTGCATTGACAGTGGTATTTGCATTCTCACGCTTTCTAAATTTCATAGAATCATAGAAGCATTTAGGTTGGAAAAGACCTTGAAGATCATTGAGTCCAACCATAAACCTAACACTGCCAAGTCCACTGCTAAACCAGGTCCCTAAGTGCCACATCTACACACCTTTTAAATACCTCTACCACTTCCCTGGGCAGCCTGTTCCAATGCTTGGCAAACCTTTTAGTGAAGAAATTTTTCCTGATATCCCATCTGAACCTCCCCTGGCACGACTTGAGGCCATTTCCTCTCATCCTCTCACTTGTTACCTGGGAAAAAGTGACCAACACCCACCTTGTTACAACCTCCTTTCCTGTAGTTTTAGAGAGCAAGAAGGTCTCCCCCAAGCCCCCTTTCCTCCAGACTAAACAAGCCCAGTTGCCTCAGCTGTTTCTCATAGGACTTGTTCTCTAGACCCTTCACCAGCTCCGTTGCTCTTCTTTGGACACATCTTTCTTGTAGTGAGAGGCCCAAAACCGAACACAGTATTCGAGGTGCAGCCACACCAGTGCTGGGTACAGCATCACTGCCCTTGTCCTGCTGGCCACGCAATTTCTGACACAAGCCAGGATGCTGTTGGCCTCCCTTATCTAGGGAAGAGTTGTACAGAGAAAAATGGAGTGCTGTTTGGCTTCTCTTTCACTAGGCATGGAAGTAAGCTCTGCTGCATTTTGATTTGAGACCTCAAGGATCATCATTCTAAATCAGGAAGGAGATAAATTTAAAATTGGCAGGGAGAAAAGGAAGGAGCTCAGCCTTTCAGCAGCTGATCAGTACCACGAAGTATAGGACTTTCCTGGATGGAGATGGCACCAGCTGTACCATTTTTAACTCTCCCAAATTTTTTTGGAAATCACGATAAATGTGAAGGGCTTATGTATTTGGCTTAGTGAAATGCTTCTATTACAGCTCCCGTCAGACTTATTTTCTAGAAAATTTGGAAACAGAAAATGGCTTGATTTAACCTTCTATTCATTAACCTGATTTCAGATCTGTGAATCTTATCTTCGCTGGCAGAGAAGGTTTGAGAAGGATGATTTCCGTGATGCTTGGGGCTTATATACCATGGCTCATAGGCTTTACTAGGGAAGATGTTCGACGTATGTATCCTTTCATCCAGAAGAATATACATGAACTATTGCGAGAGTCTGGATACTTACACATCCAAGCCACCAAACCAGACACTGCAGGTAATGAACCTTCTCTATATCACTATGAACTTTGTATACTGACTGCTTAAGGCGTATAAACACATAGTTGAACAAAAGCCAACCATGTTTGAGAAGCAATGAATTCTGGTGACTGAATGCAAGACATGGGGACAAGAGCTGTGTAAAAGGAAGTGAAAAGGAACCGCTTAAAAAAAGACGGAGACTACAAATATCACTTTTCAAGGTCTGTTAAATGGCATACCACTTCTCTATGGCAAAGAACCCCTTTGCAAAAAGCCTCTTAAAGTAAAGCACAGGACCCTGACATTGAAGCTTCTAGAAATAAATGTGGGTGAAAACAAGAAAAATACCATAAGCAAGTGCAATGTGAAACTTGCAGAAAGGTAGACACAGCCATAATACCTGAAGCCAGAAGCATGATGTAGTGGGACCAGTAGATAAGGAGTCTGAAGAAAGGTATGGCCATCTCAGAAAAGTTACATGATTTATTTGTATAATATTATCAAAGATTATGGGGTATTCCTTTATTGAAATAAACTCTCATCAGGAAAGACAGCAGAGCTGTCTCAGACTGGCATCAGGTACGGAGACCATAGAAGGAATAGCACCCCATCCTGGCATTTAACTGGAAAAGAGGAAACTCAAAGTGAAACGTCAGCTAATGCCTAGTCTGTTGCTTGAACTGATTGCAATATCAGAGAAATAAAAGGAGACAAACCAGATACCAGGTTGGGGTTTTTTGGGTTTTCTTTTCAAAAGCCAAACAATGAAGACAGCCCCCAGAAAAACAAAGACCAGTATGTCTAGTGTCTGATCAGAAAACTATCAGAAATGTTTTTAAAAGGAGAATTCATTTACAGGTGATAATATCACAGGGAAATCATGCTTCAAATATCAGAGCTCTCGCAGGATCAAGAAGCTGTGGATCTAGTAATGGAACATATTTAATTTCCAAGAAAAGTTTTGTTGAGGTTCCTTCCCCCAGTGTTCTTAAAGACATTAAACTGCCTTAAGAAAAAGATTAAGTTCATGGGTTAATAACTAGTTAACATGAGAATTCATGAATATAAATAAGTAAGCAAGTTCCAGGGGAGAGAGAGTATCACAAAAATCTGTGCTGGCACCCGTACCTTTCAATATGATCTTAATTTCTCTACAGATAAAAGTGAATGGTTAAGTGAAAATCTGACACCTATCCAGGGTTTGGTTTAATCTAAAGATAAATGGTTTTGTAACTCTCTGCAGTTAAGTGACTGGTTGATTAAACTGGCCAATAAAAACTGATGTCAACAAAGTCCAAAGCAATTTAAGCAGAGGAAGAAAATCACAATGGGCTCTAGTTTGGTTGCTGCTATGTGAGAGAATCCAAGAGTCAAGGACAGTGCTTTGAAACGTCAGCCAGCTCAGACTTTAAGAGAATCTTACAAACTCTTAAAGAAAGCAAAAAGAGAGTAAGACAAAACACTAAATCCATGATATTTAGAATCTGTTCCACCCCTGTTTCATTAATATATTTTATAATCAAAAGAATACAAGAAGGGGAGAAAAAGAACCCTAAAGTGACCAAGCAGCTTCCCTACAAGCACTGTACATAGTCTAGGACTCTTTAACCTGGAAAAAAAGAAGAGCAGGGATTTTGTAGCACACTGTGAAAGGCAGAAAATAAATAGGGGGAAAAAATACATATTCCCTGCTTAGTCTCAAAAAATATCTATATTATCAGTTTAGTTCTCATTAGGCAGGTTTAAAGCAAAGCTACAGTATTTTCACTCACCAGAAGCTGTGGTACCTAAGATGTGTACAGGTTGAATCATTAGTAAGCTGCAAACAAGACTGGTATTTCTGAGCATCCAGTCCATGAAAGTTGAATACAGTGATTCGGAGACAGCTTTCAGCTCAGAAAATGCTCACCTCCAGACGGGTCATATGTTAGCTGGCACATTTTAGCCTGCCCTACCTTTGCTGGTCAAAGCATTTACATGACTTTGATGTGTAGCAAATCACTTTAGGCCTGACAGCACAGGGAAACTGTTGTGCCAATGCACAAACTTACTTTGCATTAACTATGTCCACTATTAAATTGAAATCACATTGTGCATCATCTTCTACGCAGTCATTCAGTGCTAAAGTCACACTAAAATACACTTGAGAGTAGGCAATTCTAAGGATACTGTAAAACTACAGCCTGGAGTGTGGTACAGGAATTTTCCCAAGGCAAGCTCTACCACTGCTGAAGTAATCCCCACCCGTTTTACAGGTTAAAACACAGATATAATATGCTGTGTTTATAATGTTTGTTAGCATTCCCCAAAGGCAGGAGCAGATAGCAGATACACAACACTCCACTGTTGTTTAAATTACATAGAAAGTGAACAGCACTCAGGGTCCCAGTTAGCCATCCTAAGCAGGACAGTGCTCCCAAACAGTTTATCTGAAATTTCTTTTCAGAGTGTAATCCCTTTACATCTGAATTTGCTCTTTCTGCCACACATTACCAAGAAGCCCAGAGGATTTTCTTAACTCCTATTTTCTTTTGTATAGGAATTGCTCAACTTTATAGTGCTGTCAGTTATAGCCAAAATTCCATTGGGGTGAACTTTTCAAGAATAAAGTACTACCAGGGCTGGTAAAACGCACTCTTTACTGAATTCTCATAGAAAACTCTGAAGAATTGATGTAAGTCCAGTTTAACTCCCACTGAAGTATTTGCAATGCCAGGCAACTGCAATGGTTCTCTTCTTCTCTTGAATTAGGTTGTGGACTGAATGACTCCCCTGGGGGGCTTGCTGCATATATATTGGAAAAATTCTCTACCTGGAGAGATAAATCATTTCTGCATAAAGATGATGGAGGCTTGGAAAGGTAAGAAAACAGGTGCTCTTCCATGAGAGGACTCATTAAAAGAATGAGCAATGGTAACTAATGAGGAGATAGGTAAAAGACTGGCCAAAGCTGAATTTTGAGCATGAAAGGTTACACATGACAAGTAGTAGTGTAAACTTACAGCAGACCGCCTGCAAACTACTGCTTCAGCACCGGGCAGTTTTGCTCTGGGCACATGGGTGCCAATTAATTTGCTGCTTGAAAACAAGTGGAGAACAAGAACAACTGTTCTTCAGGGCATGAGCCCAATATAGCGTATTGAGAAACAGCTTCCAATGAAACGTCTTCATCTTTTTCTATCAATAGCAAATACACTCTTGATGAGCTTTTGGCCAATGTGATGATTTATTGGGTGACATCCTCCATTGTGTCCTCAATGCGATTCTACAAGGAGAACATCTCCAAGGACCCTGGTCTAACAGGTGATGCCAGGTAATGAAGTGGTAGGTGTAAGAAAGATTTGCAAATGAGATTGAACCACGTTTGCCTGTATAAACATTTAGATTACTTTAAAACAGCAAACTTAAGTTGTTAAAAAAAATAATCTAAGTTCTTATTTTCTTTTGATAAAAATAGTTGAGTCATTTTTCTTTTGAACCTGTAATTCACACAAAGTAACTTGTAGCCAAGACAATGCAGCGGACATATCAAACTATATTCAGTCTTGTGTTCAAACTACAGGTCTATATACTTAGTCACCAAACAAATGTGATCTCTGGCTCAGTTCAGTTAAAACAAAACAGAAAATCAGGAGCATTTCCAAGAGAGACGTTTAAACTGAATTAGGAAGCATACGGCTTAGTGGTGGATAAAACTAACGACTACAAGTGTTAAGCACAAACTTGGGGAAGCAATTTGGAGAGCAGTACCTTCTAACAAACCAAGCACCTTCTAACAGCCACTGACTTTAAGATGACTATAAGAGAGGCTGACCAGAAAATGCTGCAGAACGGAATTCCATGTGATTGATCACACAAACAAATAGAAGAGTCTTTTCCTTTGTAGACCGAGCCAGCTTACCTTTCCTCAACTCATTCGTTACGCTGGTACTATAAATTCTAAAGTAAACTTGAGCAGGCTCATTTCTGACTGTCACAAAGAGGTGATGCGTCTTGCCATTTATCGCAAAACTGTAAAACAAGGTAAGTTTAAAAATAGGAAACGTTTCAAGATTGAACCGTGTGCGAAGTTGGCTCTACTTTACGTTTTTGGGTATAATATTCTCATACTCAAGGAGACTCAAATACAAGCAAAGCTTTTCAGCAGAGTACAAACCACAAAATGTGTCGCTGCGGTGAAGCTCTGCCAGCTGACTGTGGCAATTACTAGAGTCAGGAGGTTTTTATAGAATTTCCCCAGGACTTTTTTCAAAAAGGCACTTAGTTAATGTCCTCTAGGTTTGCAGTGTATGTTCCCACAGGGACTGCAGCTTTTTCCTCAGGAGCTAGTACATACACCACGGGTCTGGGCAAAGGAGGTCTTCAAGAACATCATCACTTACTCTTACATGCCACGTGGAGGGCATTTTGCTGCCTTTGAGGAACCAAAGCTTCTGGCACAAGACATCATGCACTTTGTCAGAAAAGAACCAAGCTGTGAACATGCACTTTAGATACATATATAGAACAGAAGCAAGTTGTTCTGCCACCAGCAGAACCTTTACTTTGAGGGATCAAATAAATCCAATGTAATCACATAGAGAAAACAACATTTCATTTTGATAATCATTACAGTACTAAAATTGTTAATGAAGCTCTAAAGCTTTTCTAAAGAATAAAAGAAAAAACCCCAAAATAAGCAACTTGTCTTCTTTCACTCCCGGCACCGTATCATTGCTGCACTCATAGTTCAAGTGTAACAGAATACATGAACGGTTTACTGCAGAAACACTGCACTCATCTGGGGAAGAGAGTAGAAAGAAACCAGCCCCTTGATCCTTAGAACGAAGGCTTCTGTTTAAAAGCTTCTTTAAACACTCGAGTGCTAGCGTCTGAAATACGCATCACAAGCAGCTTTGGTGGAAGTGTAAAGGGTTTTGATCTCCTGAGCAAAAACACTCCTACGTTCAAGTTATGTTTCATTCAAGAGACCAGGAATTACATATTCAAGTGGGCAGCTGCACACAAGGCAGCTTTCTTCATTCTAACAGGTTTTCCCCCTACGGCTAGCTTTAGCAGCTACTACACTATGTAAACAGATGTTTAATGGATAACAAGGCAGAGACAGCGTTCCTAGTGTGCTCCAAGCTCAAAAATACCAACTTAATTTCCTCTTCGTTCTTTATCATTCCATTCCAAATGGTAAAGTTAAAATATGCACCAAGCGTAGCAGGTTACTTCAACCTTTACCCTCATTTCAAACGATTCTTATCACACCATCGTGCAATTTTTGCTAGCAAGAAGCTGCAAGCAACCTTGCTACCAGTAGGCTCGAGTTTCTCTTCAAATGGGATAGAGCTGTTTGGAGCTGTTAAGCTCACTACATTACAGACACTTCTAAGTAGCTGACTGAAGGTTAAGTCCAGCAGACACCTAGTTTTGACACACTGTTCAAAGCTCTCAAGTGTTTCTCACCCTCCCTCCTTCTCCCATTCTGCACTAGACACCAGGCCAGAAGAAAGGGCTCAAGTTCTGCTCCCAAGTAATACCTTCTGACTTTGAACAGGAGTTTGACAAATAAAGATAGTGCTGAACTTGATCACACTCGCCTCACCGCCTCTTCACATTTCATAAACATTGAAGAGTCTAAGACTTAGAAGTAAAAGCAAGCAAGAAACTAACTTTTATTGTTGTTGTCTTAAGTGAGAACAAGCTAGCATATTGGGGCAGGAGTCCTATGCAGGAGCGGGCTGGAAACTAATGGGAGAAACAGCTAGGTATTGTGAAGGAGAATAGGAAAGATAAACATGGTTATCTAGTGTTTAATAGGTGTCTGCATGCTTGTAGAGATATATAGCTGTGCAACGGCATGAATGATTCCTGTCCTGAGCCTGGTGGCGCATACAGCTGCGGTTTGTGTCCGGGCTCAGAGATGTAAATAGGGGCTTCTCTGTTTTGGTGGAAGTGTTTCTCTTTGCATAAAAAAAGAGGGAACGAAGGGAATGACCCCAGAGGTATGTTCAGAGAAGGCACACTATGTTTCGAACTTTTTGACTGAACCAGTTCTTTTTTGGTGTGCCCTTCCACCTATGTATAATGTTAATCCAAAAGAAGATGATACTGTTTACACTTTGAATGTCGATCATTGTCTTTCTGTAGATGCTATATGTAGTAGGAGGCTATGATGGGAACGTGTCGCAGCGGTTCTTCTCTTATCCGGAGTAACAGCAGGGAAAGCATTAAAGAGTTAAATCACCTTGTTTGGTAGGCAGTTAAGCATGTGAGTCAAAATTGCCACTGCTTTTTGTTGTTGGTTCAAGGACATGGCTGTGAGGATTTGGATGGTATGTGCTGCGGGGATTTTAGGCGCCCCATTGCAGCAACATGGTATCAAAATCTGAGAAAATTTCAGTCTTTTTTGGCATCCATTCACTCAACTGGCAGTATTGTTTGTTTGCTATTACCTTGGTTGCTGTCATGTTTGCAAGGGCCCTGCAGAACATGGCAAACCTGGTCCTAGCTGTTCAAAAACAAAAAGGGGCAATTGTCAAATTGTACGGAACAGAGACAGTGGGTTATTTTGACACTGATAATATGTCTCAGTTGGTTTTTTATTTGTTCTATTACTTATACCTTGTTTTTACTCGTTCGGTTTCAAAGGTTCTTTTTGTGCAACAGGAAGGGGGAGATCCAGGAGCGGGCTGGAAACTAGGACCATGCGTGGCAATCCATTTGCTGAGGGGAATGTGCTCGAGCTTGTCTGGACAAGGATTAACATGATGAGGCATGTTTGCAGAGCACAGGGGAGTGGGGGACGGATGGCCCAAGGAAAGGTAACAGCTTGCTGTTAATTGATGGCAGCTAACCACCAATCAGGGATTGCCTAGTATGCAAGGCTTAGCTTCAAGAACCAATCTGTTTCAAACGCGCAGCTTCTGAAAGTGTATAAAACCTCGTGCTTCTGTACAATAAATTGACATTTGCTTGCATCAAGCTGCGTCCCGTCTCTTCATTCGCCGCAGTCCTACTTCCTCTGAAGAGGGTTAGAGCAGAAACCGCTTGCTTTTAGTTCTAACTGTATATCTAACTGACCGTCAAGGCTGTTGGGCTAAAGGTTAGTAAAAAAATAGGAAGACGTGCTTCCCCACTTCCACAGGGCCAATCAATCTCTTTTTGTCACCAGTACAAGACCTCCCAATTACTCAGAAGCCCCACTCTTTGTTTGGATTATTAAGTAACTGAAATTGAGTTATAGAGAAGTCTAATTTTATCAAATAGATAGGCAAACACTCGAGTACTCACTCAAGCCTGATCAGACTACAAAGGTCTCCTTTTACGGGTAAGAATGGCTATAGCCTTTTTAGTAAAGGCCAAGTGTATTAATAGTCATGTACATTACCCAGAGAGAGTCCCAAGCAATCAGCTAATTTAGTAATGGCCGCATTAAAACTCGGGAGGGAAAAGGTTTATCCAGTATTTGCCAGTTCAGCAAGTACACAGCAGGAAAGTTTTACTCCCAATGCGCCAATTAGTCTCCTGTACCATAACTCAGGTCCCCAAAGAATCACTGTATCTTTGTGCAGCTGTGCCTTAAAGGGTAATTGCTTTCAACAGCCATTCAGGAGATGAAAACAGATGGACACGGTTGAACTACAGGAAGGTAGTAGACACCCTGAATAAAGGATCCAGACAGACAAGAATACACAGTTGTATTTGATAAAGTTATTACTTAAAGTGGCACCAAAGGTTATTCGATATTCCATTGAAGTTCTACAGAGTGTGGGTCATTCGTGAAAGCCTTTGAGCACCGCTGGTGCTTGAAACCAGACATAGTCCTCCCAAGTAGAGGTCACATGCTGAGGAGCCGAGGCACTTCTGTTGATGTCTCCATCGCAGGACAAGTTAACAGCTAGTTTCCTCCCTCGAGTCGGCACTTTATAGTTGAGCTTGGGCCGGAACCAATCAACACCACAATCACGGTGTCCTTGGAGCATAACAACAGTGCCCATGACAGGGAGAGCCTTCAGCTCACTGAAGACATCCGCAACAAAGAGTGAGTGAAAGAGCTTGCTTGAATTTGCTCAGCTTGCTTGAATTTGCGCGCCGTTGGTGGAGCAGGAGACTCCCCGGCCGCCCAGCGCTGTTTTGCTTACTTGTCGCTTGCTTTAATAAATCACATTTTCTAACTGGCCAGTCTCTGGCATTTCATTGGACAGCTAAACTCTAACAATACCTCTGTCACGACCGATTTCCCTCCAACAACGAACAACGGTAATGCTGGGGAGAGGCAATACAGTTCACCGACTTACACCCAAGCTGGTATTTCTCCTGCAGATGCCTGCTCTGTTTCAATCATGATTTCATGCCATCATACCTCAAAAGCATTATTCTCCGGAAGCCAAATCACGACCAAACACACGCAAAAACTACGCTGGCCTTAACGCCGAGCGGCTCTGCCTGCCGGTAGGCAAGCTGTAGCGCTCAGGGCTGTGCCCCCCCGACCCCAGACAGCGCGGTGCCCCCCGAAAGCCGGGCTGCAGGCAGGAGCCGCCCCGGGGCCAGCAGCCACCGGCAGGCGGGCAGGAGCCTCCCTGCCTGCAGAGAGGGGCTGGGGCTCGGCCGCTCAGCGCCTCGGGGGGCAGCCAGGGCAGGGGGAGCTGAGCCCCACCGGCCTGTGAATACGGAGCCTCTGGCAGGGGCCTGCGAGCTGCTGGAAGAAAACGGGCTGCTGAAGGGGTAAGGCTCAAGGACACCGGGGTACAATCACTGTGGTGGGGGAGATCCCGACCTCCTACTCAAATGGCCCCCCGAAGAGAGTGAACCCCCCCGCCCGGGGAGCATGGGGAGGAAATTTAAAATGAACTCTACCTTTAAACTGCAGCGAGAAGGCAACTAACCCATAATTATCTCGTAGGTGTAGGCTTTGGGCAGAACTAACCAACTTCACTGTGTAAATAAGTATCGTGAGTAAAACTACGTGTGCAAGTTAGGAGGAGCGACCCCCCTTGCACCCGGCACCGCAATAAACACCCCGCTTTATAACTTACCCCGAGTTACAGAGTTTAATTCCGCAAGTCAGACGGAATAAGCAGCCTTTTCACTAAGCAATTAGTTCTTCACCTACCATTTCCCCAGCTGTTCCCTCGCCTGAATACGCTCAAGTATCGACCTGCAGTAAATATCCAGTTTTCAGGCAGATACAGTTGACCAGAAAAGCTGGTCATTCAGCCTGTGCTGTGCACAGGGGAGGTGTCACAGCTCTCCTGCATCCACATCTAAGTCTTATCTTCTAAGCAAAATTGTGGTGTCCATGTTACATGATGGGAGTGATGGCGCATATCAAATTGCATGGTAGGAAGCTGCCTGCATTTTTCTGTTTGTGACCTGAGTGAACATTGGTGAAGTGACAGAAGAAGTCTGGTAAGCGTACCTTCATGGAAGGAGAGTAGGAGGAACAACCGTTTGCTACAGCACGTGCTGGAGCTGCCTGGCTGGAGAGCTGCTTTGCTGGGAATAGCCAGAGGGTCTTGGCAGAAAGTGAGCTGAGAATGAGCCAGCAGGGTGCCCTGCCGGCTGAGAAGGTTAACGGTGTCCTGGGCTGTATGAAGAGCAGCATAGCCAGGGGACTGAGGAAGGGGATTGTACGCTGCTACCTGGCAGTCCCTGGGTTGTGTCCAGCTCCCTGGGTATAATTTTGAGGCCCCAGTGCAAGAGAGAGTGGTCTTTCATCCGTGAGCGAGTTCAGTGGAGGGCCATCAAACTTTGCCAGGAGCAGGACTACTTGCCTTTTGGGGAGAGACTGGGGGAACTAGATAGAAGAGACCCCTCTAGCAGCTCCAGGTTCCCAATATCTTATTCCCCAGGTTCGTCCTAATAGCCATCCGTGGTCATTAGGCTGCAGGATTTCTAGTACATAACAAGCTTACAGTTGCCAAGATGGGGGTCCTCTACGTGTCTATCCCAGCTAGGAGCTGGCGGATTGCATCCTCCGTTTCCCCATGTTATAGTTAAGAATCTATTTTTAATGGCTACGTCCCAGTTTGAAGCTATGGTTTCACATCCCCAGTATGCACAGTAATAGTGATTAGGGAAATTGCAATAGCTTTTCCCTGGATTCGAACTGGGGCAGAGATAAAAAGGTTTTATTGTTCTTTCTCATCGACCGGGTGGGTCTAGTTCATAAAAGACTAAATCTTCCAATTTAACTTGGAATTTTGGGGATCCGGCTGTCACGTTGTACCGAACTTCTATTGAATCTTCCCATCAACCTAAGGTCCAATTGAAGAGTAATGTTCATTTTTTTTTGTTTTTTTTTAAAGTCATGGTAATCAATACCATTAATAGGATACTAGCTTTCATTTCCCCACTGTTCAGTACCTCTCTGCCTTCCTCGTCTACTCTTTTGCAGAGAGCAACGGGATATCAGTATCTTCTCGGCAGCAGCAGGTAGTCTTGAGGGGAATTTTGCTGTTATCCTGTCAATAATTTCCAAGGTCTGAAGAGTTAGTTATCTCTTAAATATATTTCCACCTGTTTGGTTGTTGTGTCCGTTTCCAGGCGAATCTTATAGTACACTTCTTAAAACTCTGTACCAGTCTGTTTCATGTACTTCCCAAAGTTCAGGTACTGACAGTTCCCATCCACAAAATAATTTACAAATTTCCACTTGATCCTCTGGTCCCCTGGTACGTATCGAATCATTGTGACATTTCATACAGTAAGGTTGTCTCTTAAATGAAACACAGGACCAATCTCTATTACAATTTAGACATCGGCAAACAACCCAACATACATGTCTGGAAGTGGGGTGTTTTAAGCAGGGTATTCCCCGGAGATCTCCTATTCTGGGTGATTCGGGTATCTCCGTCTCTGTGTTGTTTTGCGGTCAGCCAGCAATGGTGAGACAGATAGCGATGTCCCAATAACGTCCTTCACACCGCCCCGTGGCTCAACATTGCTGCTCCGTGGGTGGCATAGATAGAGACAGAGAAAAGATTCTGCCAACTATACAAAGGAGGTTAACAATCTTTATCTAAGCATTAAACCCATTTACCATTATCAATAAACAATAACAGGCAATAACTACAAATGACTAACAAGAACTATAAATCCCTAACAAACGTTAGCTAACAACTCAAAACTCAAACATGTCATAAGCTAATTTCAAAACATTATCATAACAGGATGACATAACAAAGCACAATAAAACATTTCTTAGCATATATAAGGTTTGTTTGTGGGGGTTAAGAATCAAGAGCCAAGAGGTGGGCATTTAAAGGGGTAAATTTTCATGCCCCTTTAAGGTTAGGCTGCGCATGCATTTTCATTGTGCAGTTTTGGTCAGGGCGTTAGCCTGAATCTTGACCAGGAGGGTCACGGACCAATTCGTTTGTCTCACCACAAACAATCCTTATCATTTTGGAAAAGATGGGAGCAGGAGACGACACAGTCTGTACGGTTTTGCTGTTCAGCCTTTGTCCCATCGTGACTACAGTAACCATCAGTATGTGCTTTTGTGAGTGTTTTTGGTCACGCCGGTACAGAAGAGTGCGATCTCTTCCTCGCAATCCGCCCCGAGAAGTGGAACCCATGGGATACCAAAGCAGAGTGCGAGAGACTGTTATATAAACAAAAGAAAACTGTTGACCTCCAGCAGTTACCATGTGACTTGTTATTTGTTTCTGTTCATTTTCGTTACCTCGTGAAGAAAAATACCAAGGACCAGAGACAGACTATCGTGGAGGGAACAGATGGAGTTACCACCCCGACATTATTCAGGACCGTGCTGGACTCACGAGTGAAGAAGCCTGTTTTCCACCTCACATGAGACTTTGCTGGACTGTTATTCTGTTATTCAACTTCTAGTTCATGTTTGTTAAGAAATTGTTATTTGTTGTTTACTGGTTGTCAAATGATTCATTGAATTTACTTTACATCTAACACACGGTTTTCAAAATAAATCAAAAGGGTTGGGTAATACATATAATAATAACCTACAAAAACAAAACCTAAAAACAACACTTATAACTATACATTCCACTTAAGTAATAAATGAACTATAAATACTATAGTTTCTTTAAGCATTTTTTATATATATATATATATATATATATACATATATGCGTCACTACCATGGCTAGACTACAGGGATTTCGCATGCGCGGTCTTTCCAGATTGTTCCAGTACATTCTGTGGGGTTTAAAATTGCGCATGCGCATGTTCAAAGGCATACACGATAAAAGATGGCTGCTGAGTGTCCAGATGAAGTCTTGGACCCATTTCCCGAGCTTACCACTCCGGTAAGTTTGTTAATGGTAACATTTATGGCACTATGGCCAAATGACAGGTCCTTGCTTTCAATGCAATGTTTTCTCACCATCAGACCGCCATGTCACCTGCCAGGGAGGAAGGGTCTGGAGTGCGCATTTCCCCCTCTGAACATCCCGTAAGGTGAGTGTTTCTTAAACGTCTAACCTGTATGGTTCATTATAAAGGGGAATCAAACCCCCCCCCTTTTTTTTTTTTTTCCTCGTTGTTTAGGCAGAGGATGCGTTTTTCTGCTGTCACACGTCAAGAACTTATGGCGGAGGTGGAAAAGTATAAAAGATGTTACCACATCCCCGTCTGTGCGTTCCTGATGGTTGTTTTCTCTGCTATTCTACTTGTATTCTTCATCAGCCTACATTGTTGTATGAATTGTTAATAGTTAATTATTCCCAGATTCCTGTTTGCTGTTAAATTGTTATTGTGTTAACTATATAATCTGTATTGTCGACTGTACATTTCGGCGTACTACTAGAATTTGTTTAATGCCATTGGGTGAAATCATAATAGCAAATTGCATGTTAGTTACAACGTGTTGAATTAATCTTATAAAACATGGAACAGCACATGGCAAAAACAATAAGGTGGCTAAACCACATAACAAAATAGGATTCGTTTTACCCAGGGGCTCCCGAGAAGCCAGGAAAACAAGTCAATATTCCAGTCTTTCCGAGTTCGGACGGAACATGGGCTAACTTCCCTGTCTCTGATGTGATTTGTTTAACTCCCTCACCATTGCCATCAATTTTCAAATAACAATTGGAAACATTTAATTTACCACAAACACTTCCTTCTTCGGCTAGCAGGTAATCCAGAATCATTAGAATAGTTTGGCTCCTGATCTGTACTTACAGTTTGGATTTTACCATCTGGTATTAAGGATAATTCCTCCTTTCCTACCTCCTCTGCTGCTGCAGAGTGTCATCTGCACATCCCATAACAAGTCACCGTCATGGTAAAACACACAGATTTACATTAGTAGAACTGCTACAGAGTGTATTTTATTTCAGTTTTTCTGCCAATATTCCCCATAGCCTTGCTGAGCAAGGGATATTGTTTTACCTGAACTAGGCAGACCTTCCCCTTATCATTTTTACTGTAACAGGGAAAGCATTTTTTCCTTACCTGGAATTTATTTCCAGATATGCCTGGTTAAAGATTTCTTTTCCACTTAAAGATTTTGGTGAATTTGGCATTCTTACTTGTTTTCTTAGTTTGTACTTTAAAGGTTTCAGGATGTTTTCCTGGTGGCCAGCAGCTCCCACAACTGTAACAAATTCTTTTCACTGAAGTTTAACACCAAATAAGTTGGTTTTGTATTCACCAACTTTTCTACATCACGATTACCTTAGTAAAAATCAACTCGAACCTTTATCCAGTCCTATTCACAACTGACTTTCAAACATCTAAATTTCCCCATCAGAGATTCACCTTTACTCTCCTCAGACCCGCTGCCTGCCCTAGAGGGGCCGTTACCGGTCCTGTTGTGCTGCAAATGCTGCAGCAATCGGGGTGACATTGTCAGGTCCTTCTGCTCAATCGTCAGCAACAGCAACCCCCTCCTCCCCACCATCAGGAGGATTCGGGGCAGGAGATGCTCTTCCTGCTCTGCAGGTTACACAAGCCTGCCTCTGCAGCAGCACTTCTGTTTTAACTCTTTCTTACCCTGAATGCACATCTGCTACTTGTTGCTTTAAGTCTGTGTTCTTACATATCAGCCTTCGCAGGCAAACAGCAAACACCCTGCCATGCATCCAGCGTGACTCAGCCGCACCTTCGAGAGGATACGGGGCTTTGTACAAACTCACCCCAATACTTTTAACACTTTCATAGGGTTTTTTGACTCTCCACCCCCCCGGCTTCAGATCTTACATACATTAGCACAAGTTTTTTATCTTACAACGTGTTTCATTCTGGTTGCTCCATAGAAGGAACCACAACCTCCCCTCTGATCCTTTTCCATTGCTAATATTAAGGGATCTTGTGGAGCTAGGTTAATACCACACTCTTTTGCCACTCTGGGTGATTCCTCAGAGTGAAAAACATACCAGCATACATTACTTCATCCCATTTTTCCTCTCGCCTTAAAAATAACATTAATTTTAGCACAACATTATAATTCAGTGTGCCGTTTAAGGGCCATTTTCTCTGTCCCCTAACTTATACAGGGGCCACCACTGATTGCAGTACTTAGCCAAAGTTCTCTTATTCACGCTTCCCCCAGCTGCCCCCCCCATTTCCTTCCAGTGACCTTTCTTACTATTATCTCAATCGCTATCCCAGCCACAGAGACTCTAATTTCACTTACAGCTCTCTCTCTTATCCCAAGGCGTCCAAACCTTACAGTCAGGGCATTCAATTTCTTGTCGCCACCATACATATAATAATTCTTTACACCATATACACTTTAAAACATACAGAGGTTCACATTCACCCCTCGGATGTTCAAGACAATAACCACATACCAACATTTGTAATATACTGAATACAGAAATGTTCTCACATTTCCAGCATAAATGAGTATAACAATTATTAATAACCTTGTAATTATTAATTAAAAGGCCACATTTCTCCACATTCCAGCTTATAAAGCGGCCACCATTGATTACAATATTTTATCAATGTTTTCCTATTCACATTTCCACCAGCGGATCCTCCAATATCCTTCCAATGACTCAAAACACACCCTAGTGGATTTTTCTTTAAAATCCCACCACTCTGCTTTCCTCCCATTTTTCCCAGCTTACACTCACAGAACACACTTATCACTTACAGAATTACTACTTACAAAATGCAACACACAGGTATCTTTCTACAGCAACACCAAGAGCTCACTATTATTATCAAAAATATAGCCAAAATCACAGTAACAATTATCAAAGTCAAATTCCACATTCCATAAATCCGGTAACCAAAATAAGCAACACTGCAGCAAATAAGCTTGAAACAATGAATATTCCATTAACGCCTATACATATTCATTACCTGAACCCGCCTACCCTCTCTTCGTATGCTAATTAGCTTATCAGTCTTTCACGCTTGCGCAGATTCTTCCAAAAATTGTGGGCCGGGGTCTTTAGAATGTGGGCAGTGGTCTATGGGAGGAAGGCTGTAGGTCTTCCTCATGGTGTACTTTTCACCTTTTGCTCATTTGCAGTGTTCTTATCAGTCTAAGGTAATTTATGCCCTTGCTGGCCATCTGCTTTTCTTGCTTAATTATTTCTTTCACCCTTATCTGTCCTCTCCTGCTGAAGTGTTCCGCTAAAGTTTTTCCCATGATTTTGCCACAAACTGAGTTTTGAGGAGCGCTTGTCCTAAAGGGTTGTCTGGATTTACCCCAGAGTACAGCTGAAGGGCTTTCCTCAGTCGTTCCAGCCACTCAGTGGGGCTCTCATCTTTCTTTTGCATTTCATTAAATGCTTTATTGATATTCTGGCCACGGGGTACTGCTTCTCTAATCCCCTGAATTACTATAGTTCTCAGGTCCTGCATATGAGTTCTATGCGCCGGATCCTGATTATCCCAATTAGGTCTTTGGAGTGGCCATTTAATATCTGCTTGGGGTCCCTGGGTTTCCTCGGTAGTAAATAATTGACAAAGGATAGATTGCATCTTATCCCAAGTATAAAGATTTGGTCCCAGAAATTGATCTAATCTTTCTGCCACTCCGAGTGGGTCCTCAATTAAGTGTCCCATCTCGGTCCTTTTAAAATCTCATAGGTCAGCCGAATTTAGAGGCACAGAAATATATCCGATCACAGGTTGAGGTCCCCCCATGGGCTTTTCTCTTAGGGGGTATATTTGAGCTGCCCCTTTTTGACTTCTAGTTACGCGTTTAGGAAGAGGGGGAGACCCTTGTTCCGACTCTGGTGGGGGAGTGGGCGCTCTGGGGACCTCTGCAGGAGCAGGAGGAGAAATGTAAGGAGGGGGGGTTAGAAGGGTTTCGTCTAACTCTCCCTTCTTTTTCTTTTGTTTAGTTTTTTTATTTCATTCAGCGGGTAAAGTCTAGCTCCCGGTTTTTTAGCCACACCTCCGCATATTGACTCTCCTCCGGGTTAAGGGTTTTTTTTTATTATTAACCCAGAGGTTTAATTGCTGTCTTACCCAATCTTCTTCTGACCCATAGACTGGCCAAAAGACATTTTTAGAAATCTTCTTCCCTCCCCATATCTTAGTACAATGTTCTATCACTTTCTGCTTATCTTTCCCTAGGGTTCCAGGGAAATATCTCCAATTGTCCAAGATATATGCCAGAGGGGTATTCTTAGGTACAGTGGGTACCCTTCCCATGGGAGTCGAAGGCTTGCTGCCCTTCGCCCCCATCTTCTGGAATATCCACAAACATACACTCACTCGCTCCCCTTGTTCCTGGCCCAGTCCCTCGCGGGAGATGGGAGACGCAGTACTTAAGAGTCCGCACTCGCTTGGTTCAGTATATCGAACCTCTCACTCGTTATATTCCAGGAAACCCAATCCCGCCCGAACGGCAAACCCGCGAACAACTTCGCAATATACTTACGCGTCCTGCGTCTTTGTCCGGACTCCCGTGCACAGAATTTTTATGGGATTTTACCGGTTTCTCCTTTGCTCATTATTCTAGAATTTAGGTTCGTCGGTAAGGTTGGAGTAAGCTGTTGGTCGCGGGGCCGCGAAATGTCGCGGGGCGCCTCCCCGGAGGACCAAAGCCCACTGTTCCTTATCCGAGTCACGGCACCAGAAATTGTTATAAATTGAGACCACAACGGATCATAATCCAATTAAAATTTTATTAATTATAGCAAGTAGAATATGAGCAAAAACAGCGCTGGACGGCAGGGGAGTCTGCGCTCCACCAACTGCCGCCCTGAGCAGTTCAAACAGTCCCTTTTTATACATCTTTACCCGTGTTCATGAAGTAGTGGAGGTATTGACCCTTCACTCATATATCCTTATGTGGGGTTGTCTGTCTTGTTTCTGTCGGTTCCTGGACATCTGGCGGTTATCTTATCTTTCACAAGCAGTGTCTGGTAGCTGTTTGCATAAGCGTTTTCATATATTTTGTTGCCTAAACTTTACATTGAGCTTAACATAAATCTTAATAAACAATACCCTAGTCCATAGTTTCTCACACCCACGGTGGCCAGTGCCTCCCAGCAGTGCCTGCCAGGTGGCCAGGGACACTGGCCCTGAGGGATGGAGGCCAGACTTCCCAGCCCAGGGATGGATTTCACGCTCTGAACACTCCGAGGTTGCTTTTAAAGAGGACACTTCCTCAGCAGAGAACTGGGATTATTTATTGTTTGTTTTCCTCCACAGCAGCCTCCTGCGGGGACAGGCACAGCCATCCCTTGGGGTGCGTGGGGATGCCACCTCCTCAGCCTGACAGAGATGAAGTGTTGTAGGTTGCTTTCTTCAGGGTGTCCAGGAAGAACTGCTCCTTCTCTAAGAAATCATGGTCCTAAGAGAGGGATAGATGGCACGGATATCAGAGTGCCACAGAAATGGGGTCACAGGCCAGGGTGCTGCTCACGAGTGATGGGAGTATCCCAAACCCTCCTCCGTGTGGCGAGCAGCGGGCAGGTACCCATCTGTGGTAGCCCCCGGGGTGTATGGGCTCCCCACAGAGCCCATAACCTCACACCGAGTGAGGCCCACAGAGGAAGGCTCAAAGAGCATCCCTGCCTGGGGAAGGACCCAGCAGGGAAGGAGGGGGCTGAGGATGGGGACATCATGAAGCCAGAGCCCAGCAGAGCTGGCTTCTGCCACCCAGGGATGGGGCAACGCCATCAAGCCAAGGATGTTATCAACCAGCCTGAAACAAGCCGTGAGGACGCACCAACCCTTGCTGCTGGTATCACTCTTCTAGGTGCCCACGGCTTCTGCGAGCCCACCCAGCCCAGCAACGATCTCACACCCACCCTGTGGCCGTCAGGCTCAACCCAGGCTTCACCCAGCCCTGCTCCCACCCAGCTGGTCTGAAGCCCTTTCCAGCCCTGGTTTCCCACCACCTCACCTGCTGGGCCCTGTGCTTCAGCAGCAACAATGTGGCGTAGAGCTCGGTGGGGCCAGCCCCAGTGTCCCTGCTACCCCCTGGGCTATGCCAAGGGAGCGTGCTGGTGGGAAGTGGAAAACCTGGAACAAGAGCCCAACCGTGTGGTACCGCTGCCGTTAGAGGAACAGCAGACGGACAAGTGTCCCTTTTTTTGCTGCCTGCATGTCCCTGCAGCAGGGTCCTCCCCAACCTCCCACTGCAAACGGCCTTTAATCCACCTGCCTCTCCTTCCTGCCCCCTCTGCCCCCTCCTGGCACTGCCCTGGCTCAGAGGTCTCTGCTGAGCTCCTTCAGAGGATGTGAGGAGGCCAACTCACATCTGAGTGTGTGATGAGCCCCCAGGAACATCCCAAGCCTCCTGAGAAGTGGAATACAAGTGCAACTGGCCCCCAGCATGTCCCGTCCCCCCCCTCCCCCAGCAGCGTGCAGGAAGCCTTACACGGTGTGCTGGAGAGGCCTCTCCTAGGGGCACTGAGGCCCTGGTTTGTGTTCAGCAGCATCGCAGAGTTGGTGGGCAGTTCCTCACGTATCTGTTCGAGCTGTCTCCTCTGGCGAGCCATGCTCAGCCGCTCCTGCCCCATCCCCGGGAGAAAGAGAGAGAAACTGTTGGCAAAGGTTCAGGCCCTTGGCACAGCGGCCCCAGGCCAAGAAGGAAAGGCAAGGGAGTCTTTGCCTCGTGAAGACGCTGTTCCTGCTGCTTCAGCTGCTCCAGCTGCTGCTCCATGACCTGCAGCCTCCTCTGGTGCTCGGACTCTATCCTGCACGCCTCTTGCAGGGCTTGCTCCCCTTCCTTGTACTTCTGGGATGAGAGCTGCAAGGCAGAGCAGCTGTGGAGGCTGGGGACAGGGACCCTCGCTGCCCTGGGGCAGGGCTCCTTTGTGCACCCCCTGTTCCCCTCCCAGGACAGCGCTGGGATTCAGCACTCAAGGAGGGATGTGAAACCCCAGCTGTGAATTGCAGCGCAGATGCTTCACTTACCTTGGTCGTGCTTTTAATCTGCTCCTCCTGCTGCTGGATGCGCAGTGTGGCCCTGTCCACCTTCTCCTTCTCCAGCCTCAGCTCCTGCCAGGACTTGTCCAGCAGCTCCCTGTCCCTCACCAGCTGCTCCTCCCTGGTTTTCAGCTCATGGCTCCAGATCTTCAGCTCTGCCTGCTCCTAGGATGGGCATGGGGAAAATCAATGCACTACCTGCCCTATCCTGGACACTATCTCATGTCCCCCCAAGTGATGGGAGAGATCTGCCCCTGTTTTCCTTCTTGTGTTTGCCAGTTTGGGGTGCAGAGCAACACCACCAGGTACCCAACCAATGCTCTCATCCACCCACCCTTGGGCACCAGGGTTGGCAGAGCTGGGATTGTACAGGCACACACACACACACACACTCCTTCCCCAGAAAGGACGGAGCCCCTCACCCATGCTACACACTCTAAAACATGCTCAAGGCTTGGCAGTTTGTCAGCAGTGGAAACACCCAGCCTGAATGGTTATTTTCCACCCTGGTAGCCCTCAGAAATGCAGCCCTGCCACAGTCTGTGCCACATATCTCCTCTGGACAGCTCCAGGGGGGAGAACTGGCTCCAAACATGTCCCCATGGCATGGGGAGGTTCTGTTTAACCCACCATGGGGGTTTCCTCTCACCAGACTTACAATGGAGGCGGCTGTGCCTGGTCTGGCTGCCCAAACTCCTCACAGGCAAAGGGGAGAGACAGAGGTGACTGATGCTTCAGTCAACATCTAAAACAGGCTGGTGGAGGCTGCTCCTGGAACAGCCCGATTCTCACCACCGCAGTGATGTCTCTTAAAACTTGTTTTAAACACCTGAAGGCAGGGCTGAACATCTCCCCGGTGGGCAGGACCCATCCGTGAGCTGCCAGGTGGTGCTGGAGGCCATGGAGAGGGGCTCTACTGTGGTACCTTGGCCAGGCTCATGATGGTGCCCTCTCTCTGTGAGTCCATCTTCAGGGCTCGGTCCATGTTGCGCTCCATCTGCTCCTTCCTCAGCTGCTGCTGGGTGTGAAATTCAGCCCACTCGGCTGCCAGCTTCCGTTGCTCCTGCGAGCACTTCTGCATCACGGACTTCTGCTCTTCCAGCAGAGCACTCTGGGGAGCGTTGCCAGAGAGGGAGAGAAGAAGCACTAAGTCCCATTCACCACAGGATTTTTCTCCTTTAACCCATCTCTGCCGTGCAACATCTAGGGGCTGGTTCAAGCCCACGGTGCCTGGTGTGAACCCTGTCACCGTGAGCTCTGGTCCCGTGTTCCTCAAGAACCAGCACGTGCCATGCGCACACACCGCGGCCTCCTGCATCCGTGAGCCAGAGGGCTGGCCTGACTGCGATTCCCCCTGTGTGAGGCTGAGGAGGCAGAGAGCTGCAGAAGGATGCTGCAGCCCAGCACCCAGCTCTTGCCTCCACCACACAATGCAGTGCAGCCCTGGAGATGTCTGCCCCACCTCACCTTCGCCCTCTCCAGCTCTGCTCGCTCCATGGACAGCTGCTGGGTCATGACTCGCCGCTGCTCCTCCAGTGAGTGCTGCAGTAATTCCACTTTGGATTGCTCTGCCGTTGCCCTCCATCGCTCCTGCGTTCAGACACAGAGGTGACAGATGCTATTCACAACCTCCAGGCCAGGAACCTCCAGTTGGTGAGACACATACCCCATACCCAGACAGGAGGGCCGACCCGGGCAGAGGACACAGTGTGGGCTCACCTGCTCCAGCAGCCGAGTCTGCTCACTCAGCCTGGCCTCCATTTTAGCGATCACCTCCTGGAGTTGGCTCCGCTCCTCCTCCATGTCCCTCTGCTGCTGCGATAGCCTGTCCTGGAGCACTTGGGGAGAGGCACGAGCAGCATGAGGCGGGAAGTTCTTCCCTTCTGTCCACACCATGTTCACAGAAAAACTGTGTGTGTTTGTGCTCATCACCCCTGGCACACCCCCAGGACACTGCTTTGTAAAGGGAAGACCCCGAGATGTCCAGTGACCAAGGCAGGCAAGGCTTTGCCAGCCTCAGCTCCCAGCCTCTGGCTGACTCAGAGCAACTTCTCCTTGTTTTCTGGGTACCCCCAGCTCCGGTGGAAACCCCGCAGCCGTTCCGGCACAGAGGAACAGCAGACATACCCTTGAGCTGCTCGTCCCGCTGCCGTACCCCCATGGCCAGCTCCTGGGAGGTGGTGTGGTGTGTGGCCTCCACCTTTCGCGAGAGGTCATGCAAGTTGCTGGAGAACTTCTCCATCCGCTCGATGATGCCATTCAGAGACCTGCAGAGAGAAGTGAGGGGAGGGTCACCCCTGTGGGACACGCTTCATCTCACCGCAATGGAGAGGGGGATATTTGGTGGCCCAAAGGCCGGGCAGCCCTGCCCTGAACCTCTCTGGGTCACAGCAGAGCAGTAGGAAGATGCAGCTCCTGCTTCCGGGGGGCACTGACGGGTATTACACAGCTCAGCATCCCCGCAGGCAGTGGGTGGGAGAGGGGATGGCCCCTGTTGCCATGGTCCAAGCCTGGTTCGTGTAGGACAGGGAATGCTGTGGCCAGGGACCAATGTGGGAACACAACTGTCAGTACCTGGTGTACGATGTGGCGCTGGTCACTGCATCGATCTCCTGGTCTTTCAGCCGCTTCAGCCGCTGGAGCTGCTCTTCGTGGTCTTTGCGCATCTCCTGGACAGACACCCTGCGGGACACGGGGAAGGAGCCTGCCACAGGCTGGCACAAACCAGTGCTCCCCATGATAGGCATTGTGGGAGAGGCTTGGTTGTGGGGCTGAGAATCAGGTGCCAGGAGCTGAGCTGGCATGGGGGTCTGTCCTGGGGCATTCCACCGACAGGCATCCACATTTGGGATGGGCCCAATTCTGGGGTTATGAGCTCCTCTACCAAAAACTGATTTGTCATTGACCCAAACTATGTGGACATCAGTGACTCACTGAACTCACTGACCTGAATAAAAGAGATTTGGGGGAAGATAAAACATTGGGTTCAGCATCTTTCAAAATACAATGCATTCACTCTGAAACCACGTCTCCAGTCAGATCTCCCTGTGTCCACCTACAAAGCAAATCCCCGTTCCAAAAGGCACCAAGCTGCCCACAACCCAGTGCTTCTGGAGTCTGGTTTCTCCTTTCACCATGTCCCCAAACCACTCCCTGGTTCCTTCGCTGAGACTGTGGGTACCAGCCACACGTGTGTGCCACTCGTGCCACTCTCACCTCTGCAGCTCTTGCAGACGCTCCATCTCCAGCTTGTTCTGCTGCTCCAGCGTGGCCAGGCGCTGCTGGTGCTGCGCCAGCAGCTCTGCCCGTGCCCACTCCGCATCCTGGCTCTGCAGCAGGAGCTGAGCCATCAGCTGCTCCTTCTCCAGCCGCAGCCTCTCCTCCCGCTGCCCGTAGGTGTCCTCCACCACCTTCACCTGGTTCCTGCCCCGAGAGGTCACAGCCAGGAAGAAGTGTTGCTTCCACAGCAATACCCAGCACTCCCCCCCCCCCCCCCCCGCAGAGCGCACACAGGGGTTTGCGAGCAGATCAGTGTTGCTGTGTGCATGGCGAAACACGCAGACCTGA
The DNA here is from genome assembly GCF_963210335.1 of Falco punctatus. Lineage (NCBI taxonomy): Eukaryota > Metazoa > Chordata > Aves > Falconiformes > Falconidae > Falco > Falco punctatus. The sequence goes on from NW_027660315.1 coordinate 43,023, forward strand.
GCCTTGAACCCTCCTGCTACTGCCCACCGTGCTGCCTGGTTGGGGGTGCGCTGGCAATGGGACCAGCCCCTCCTCCTTGTCACCCAGGGGACAGTGGTGATGAGAGTGGACTCCCATGTTGGCTCACCTGTGGGGCTGCTCTCTGCCCCCACCACGTCCACATCGACATGGCTCTGCGCCCACCTGCCCCAGGGGCGGATTTGGGAAGCATCCCAGCACTCCCACCCCAGGAGAGACAGAGCTGTAGGCGAGGAGGGAAGCACAGGTGAGAGGCTGGTACCTGTGGGTGCTCTCAAGGAGATTCAGTTCCTCCTGGTGCCGCTGCTGGAGATTTTCCAGCAACAGTTTGTGCTGTGTCCGCTCCAGCTCCAGCATTCGGACCTGCCAGGCACCCGGAGAGAAAGTCCTTGTGCTGCCCTGGGGACAGAACTCCCACAGCAGCACTTGGTGGCCATAGGCGTCTCTGGACAGGGAGGTTTCACCTCTCTCCCCTGTCACCCTGATGCTATTGGGACAGGATATGGCTCCTTCTCCTCCCTCTGGGTCACCCGTGGTCCCCCATTCAGCAGGCAATGGGGCTCACCTGGCTCTCCAGCTCTGCCACACGGGCCTGGGCGCTCAGCAGCGCTGCCTGGCAGCCTGATGCATCCTCATGGAGCTGGGCTGCGGGAGCCCCCTGCCTCGTCTCATGCTGCAAGCCCGGGGCTGAGAACTCTGCCTACAAGGATGGAGAGAGAAGATCGAGGCCCTTCAGGATCAGTGGCTTTGTGGTGCGGCCATCAGCCTCCAAAAGAAGGCACCTGCCTTACCTGCAGCTGCGGGGCAGCCTGGACATGTGCCCTGGGTGCAGGAACCTGCGGAGACACAGGGATGCTCTCAGGGAGGTAAAGCCCTGGGGAGAACATCTCCTCCTAGCCTGGAAACGGCGATCCATCTCCAGCCTACTGCAGTACCACCCCCACCCCCTCCCCAGCCCAATCCCCGTGCTGGCGTGGGTCCCTTCTCCCCAGGTGACACTCGGCAGCCCCCACCCCAGACACAAGCATGCTGCGCTCTTCCTTCTCTGGGGGCAGAATCAAGGCTGAGACCACAAGCCCTCTGGGAGACAACATGTGTCCCACCACCAGGGCAGGGCGAGGAGCCCAGCTGGATGAGAAGGAGAGGCTTCAAAGACCAAGCAAGAGCTGCCTTCTCTGTGAAAGGCTTCAATTCTCCTTCAGTTGTCTAGAAATAATCTCAGAGCATCTTCAACACTATACTGGGGAAAATCAACTGAAGAAAAAGTCCTTTATCACCTGGAGCCTCTGTTGTCTAGTTAATATAATATGTATATATGCCTGGGGAACTGTGTAAATGCTGCTCAGGCCATGCAGGGCTATAAACACACATGATTTACAAAGCATCCATAGCACCCATGCTTTGGCCTGATAAACGCAACTTGTGGCACCTCGGGGAGCTCCAAACTCTTTGCCTCCATGGACACGGCTTCCCAGAGATGCAAAGTGGGGCACATCCTTCCTCAGGCCGAGGGAGCACGGACAGAGCGGGATGGCGGCGAGTCGGCAGCGGAGGGCTCGCGATCGCTGCCCTGATCCTGCACCGCTCGGGGCACGGACCCAGCACACCTACCTGAGTGAGCGGGGCAGGGCCTGGTGCCTCCTGCTTTCCTGGGAATGAGCCTGTAGAGGCTGAAAATTGGACAAGTCCATGATTTGAATATAGCAATGGGAACCATCCCCTCCCAGCAGGATGAGGGCCTGGGTCTCCTGGGCACAGCGATGAGGGTCGCGCTCCGCTCTGGGAGCTGGCAATGAGGGCAGAGGGTCAGACAGGCTTGTCCGTGTCTGCATCCCCACTCCACACACAACGGTGGGACTCTGCTCTGCAGAGTAAATCAAGGGACAAAGCACAGCTCCTCCTCCATCTCCATCACCTAGGGAGGAGACTGGGTCCCCTAAGCCACTTTCAGCGGCCTCTGAACCGGCGCACAGCCACAGCCCAGAGCAGAAGGGGGTCTTTCCAGCACATAGCACTGGTGGGACAAGTGTGGGGGCAGCAAAGGGAAGACAGATGGGGCAGCGTGAACTTATGCACACCCATTGCTCCGGCAAAGCGAGTCCCTCACAGCCTTCCGAAACCCCAAAGGCAGCACTGCGGAGCTCAGTGTGCCCCAGCACACCAGCTGACATGGGGATGGTGGGATCCTGCAGCTCAGCAACCTGCTCCGACAATGGCTGGTCAAAGCCTGGGCAGCATTCATGTGGCCAAGGGAAGTGCTGTGGTTCCTGCCTTTTTTTGGGGGGTTGGTTTTGGTTTTTTTTCAGGGCAGGGAGACCCTTCTCCGCATACCAAACTGTACAAATCTCTGCTGCCCGAACCGTACAACCACAGGAAACGCACCCAAGGCACCGGCATTTCTGGAGGGATGCCCCTTCGCAGGATCCGATGGTTGAACCGAGGCTTGTTTCGTGGTGCTGAGCCAGGGGACCGGCTGCCTGCGTGGGCACAGAGACACAAGTGACGCACAGCAGTGTCACAGCGCAGGGAGAGGCACGCAGACATTATCCCGCTTGGCATTTTTGCAAGTTTAAAGCTTGGCTGTCGCACTGCGATCGAACAGGCAAGGGCCCGACGATCCTTCAGCGCTGCCTTCCTTCCCGGTTACACAGGTCCCAGACCAAAGTGGTCACGGCTGGCTACCAGCCCTCCCCGCTCCCCCACCTACACATGCAGCCGCTTCCCACAGGAATTCTCCCTTGTGGAGGTGTCTGAAAGGTGAAGGAGGCCTCACCTGGAGCCATCTGCACTCGCTGCCTGGTCCTGCGGGACAGCTGCCTGCTGCGGTGCTCCTGTGGGGCTGGCTGGCTGGCTGCAAGCAAAAAACATCCCATGGGGGAGAGCCCAGGAGGCAAGGAAAGACAAGATCCTTTCCCTCAACACCAGTTCCTGCCTTGCAGGTGAAAACCTATCCCACTCAGCTGCGGCAGGATTCAACCTGTTGGCTTCAGAGGGAGCAAAGACACCTCAGAACCTCCATCTCTGGAGGAACACCAGTTCCTCCTTGCTGCATCCACCCCCTTCCCCTGGGCAACATGCCCCTGCCCACGACACACGCGGCTGCTTCTCTGCAATTCACTTCTGAGTCCCATCCCAATGGCACAAGCCTTAACCTGTCTGTGCCAACTCAGCTGGAGGAGGTGGTTTTCCTGGAACTAGGAGGAACGAAGGGGAAAGAAGGCAGGAATGAGGAGCATGCGTGGAGCTCGTGGGGGTATGTTGATCCAGGACAATCCCACAGGACCTGGGGCAGCACGTGCAATCTCAGCCATGACTAGAAGGAGAGCCCAGAGGTGCGATGGCCCTGCAGGCTGCACCAGTGGGAGAAACCTCTGCGTTATTAACCCAACCCGAGGCAAGAGAGCACTTAAAATGGATTTCTTAAATCCGAGCAGAGGATTTCTGAGACGTCCTGTTGGAGCAGCTGCATGATGGGAGCCCTGTGGCCACCAGCTGTGCTTTTACCTGACAGGAGCGTGGGGATCCAGCCCTCCTTCTGGGGACTCCAAGGGCTTGGCACTTTGCTCCTGAGCCTTCGCCTGTGCTTGGGCTTTCTTGCGAGACAAGGCAGCGCTCAGCCAGTTGTCTTCCTCCAGCGGGTCAGGTTTAGCCAGCGCTGCCTCTGCAGCCGGGAGCTGGCTGGTGGGGCCGGGCTGCTGGGCTGTGCCAGGGCTGGGGTAGCTCACTGCAGGATTGGCTTTTGCTGCAGATGTTGGCTTCGCATCCATAAAATCCTCATCTTTCAAGCCCAGCCAGTCACCTCGAGTCCGGCTGCTCCGCACAGGGCTGTGCCTGGCTGAAGGAGGAGATTTGGAGCGGGGTTCTGGTTTTGGTTCGCTGCTGTTCTCGGCTGGAAACCTGCTGCAAGGAGAAGCAGTCACATACGTGCCTGTGAGAGGACCCCGGGGACCCTGCCCGGGGACCCTGCCCGGGGACCCTGCCCGGGGACCCTGCCCGCTCTGCCGCGGGGGCAGCGTGGCTGCTGGCTGGAGCTCCACACGCAGAGCACAATACCTCACAGGCTGCCTCCTCGCCGGCTGGCCCTTGGGCATGGAGGCCACCGTCGGCTGGTACGCTCCAAAGACAAAATCCTCCTTGTCCCAGCCGTCTTCCTTCTCTGTTCAGACAAGCAGCTTTGAGTCAGCGCCTAGAGGAGCGGCTGTTTGCAAAGACACCAGCCCTCCTCCTCCTCCCCTGCAATTCCCACTGCGATTGCTGCCTCTGGGAAGACACAGCTGGAAACATCTTCCCTGGAAACCTGCAAGCAACGTGTCTCCTCCACGTGGCTGGGAAAAGTTGCTTTGCTGAGAATCAGTCCATGTCCAAAGGCAACTGAGTTACAGCTGCTGTGCAAATGCCCCCAGGCTGCCTCGAAGGCAGGGTACAACACTTTTGCATCAGTCACCTTTGCCCCAGAGCTGACTGGGAGCCCATTAGCCACCCTGCTGACCACTACAGAAAGGGTATTTCCCCTTCAAGGACATTAGAAATCAATCTCGCCCTCCCAAGCCAACGCCATCACCTCTGCAGACCTTCCCAGCATCCCTGGCCACGCTCACCTGGCTGCTTTTGGTACTTCTTATCCAGTTTGAACTCTCTGCGCTCTCCTGTGCCTGGCTGTTCCAGGATTTTGGCCACAGAATTTTGTCCCAGCAACTCATCCAGCTTGGAGCGGGCTGGCCGGAGCACCTCTCTGTTGGTGACACAGTGGCAGATAGGTTTCCCTGGGAGGCAGGGCTGTTTCTTGTCACACAGCCTTGCCAGGGTGCTCTGGCTCTTCTCTGTGAAACGAGGCTGCTCTTGCCCCTTTCTGGGACCCACAGGCAGAAGCTCCAGCACCCCCCCCCCACAGCATGCTGGCACCATCCCAACGCACAAGCCATCCCCTGCTTTACTCTCACTGCCTCTTCATTGCCCTTACTTTTCTGCCTTCTTTCCCTGCTTCTCAGCTCCTTTTGAGCCACTGCCAAGTCCCAGCGCATGCATCAGGTCGTCATCAGTATCTTCAAAAGTGAGCTCAGCCCTCCTCTGGACCGGGGCCACGGTGTGCAGGGGCGTCTGGGGTGGAGGTGGCTCTGTGGATGGGATCACACATGGTAAAGGTTTGATCAGGGCTTTTTTTTTTTTTAAACAGGAGATCAAAGCATCCCTGCCTGCTCTTATCTCTCAGGACCATTTAAAAAGTAATTTTTAAGATCAGCGAACAGATCTCACAGCAAGTAACAGAGCGGCAATGCACTACTGCCTGGTCTGCAGCCATGCATCCACTGCTGGGACACTGCTGGGTGCCACTGACACTGGGGTTTCCAGCTCTGGATAACGCCAGGAGCTTCTTTAGCTTTGAAAGTTTCCAGTCAGATAATTCCTGTCCCCTTTTGCCTAAAGTCCCTCTCTACCAACACACCTTAGACCTTGCCCTAACCCACCAGCTGCTACTTGCATCCAGAGTAGATTTATCAGGGTGAAAGGTGATTTTAGGGGACCCTCAGACCCATTAGCATCCCTGCTGCAGGAACAAGAGGGACAAGTGCCTGTAACACAGCCACAGCTGGATCCCACCCAGAGGTGCCCCAGTTGTGGTGTGGCACGGACTGGTGCTGCTCTCAGACACGCAAATCCTGACCCAGAAAATTTGTTCTCATTTGGCAATGCGTGCAGAACGGGCTGGATGAGGTCAAAGGTAAGATCAGAGCCTCCATTCCTGGAAAGGAAAGCTCAGCTCCATAATCTGCGGCGCACTGCAAGTATCAAGCACTTGGTGAGCTGTGGCACAATTAACCCTGTTACCAAGCTGCTCTATAAATTACGTTACTGGCTAATAAGAGGTAGGACTAGGTGGCTTTCAATGTAATCATTTTGGATCTCACACAGACTAATCCATGCTGCTGATTTATGTAATACAAAGAGGATGCACTGAGCAACCCCACTTACCTTTCTCTTTGCTCTGTTCTGGTTTTTCCTCAGAGCTGCTTTTAGCACCTGTTGGAGCTGGTTTCTTGGGAGCATCCTGCTCCTCATCAGACAAAAGTCCTGCCAAAGGATCATCTAAATCTGGGAATTACCCAGCAGGTACAGGAAAAGAGAATAACAAAACAAACAAACAAACGCAACGTTATTTAGAAGAAGAGCTCTGCACTACGCCAGCCACTGTTCCCCACAACGTGCACGTGGGGACAGCAGAGTGTATCTGCCCAAAGCCATGAGCGCGGGTCCTGCAGGGACCTGGGATACCCTTGAGTCTCCCTGAACTTCAAACACTCAAAGACTTAGATTTCCGTTCAGTTTTTCCACGTTTTCATCCTCCCAGAAGAAAATAACTCAAAAATTTGGGTGCTTTAATGCCTGAACACAGCTTAGGCAAAGAAAAAGGGGAGAAAGGCCACCTAAATCACCTAAAGCCCATTAGGGTTTTTGTTTTTGTTTTTTTTTTTTAACAGATTTTAACAGATCCTGATCTTTGTTAAAGCACAGGCTTTGAGAACCAGATTTCAGCTGTGCCAGGAAACCACTCCCCTGTTCAGAAGCTGGACAGAATCCCCCCTGACACAGGGGCTCCCAAGTGTTACAATCATTAAAAACCAAAGCACATATAAAAATGCAAATGCCCCCAGGAATCACCCCCCAGTCCTGTCCTGGGGAGGGCCTCGAATGCAGAGGTTTTTTTCCCTTTGGTCACCTCTGAAGGATTACATTTGCACTAGCATCATAGGGGTGAAGGACTCCGTATCTTATTAACCAGTCAAGCCTCCAGCTAACCGAGGAGGCAAAGAGCACGGGCAGAGCCCCCAGTGCCCCCCCGCAGCCGCGTGAAGTGAGATCCCACCTTCAAAGTTAAATTTCTTGTTGTGTCGGGGAGTGGCAGGGGATGAGAGCGCCTTCTTTTCCATCGCAGGCACTTTCTCTCCTAGAAAGAGAGGCCACGGCTCTCAGAGACAAGGTACTGCAGAAATGCCCCGGTCCCACCCTAGCTAAGGGTCGCTTTTTGGGTGGCAGCCCCCTAAAAGCACCCGCTGTGATGGACAGACCCCCCCACAGCCCTGCCAGGTGCACATCTCTCCGGAGGGGTCTCCTTGCAAGCAGAGGAGAAAAGGGCCAGGGGAAGATCAGGGCACTTTAGGGGCTGGCAGATCTGAAATGCAGCTCCTCTGGCTCTCCTTGCCCCCAGAGCAGGGGGCTCCCCACCAGAAACACTTTGCACCGCCCCAGGGAACAGCCGAGTGGTGTTTGGTGGGAGGTGGCAGCGGCTGCTGGTGTGAGTGACGTCCAGGGATCTCCTAAGGGATAACACATGGCCAGAATAACACTCCTGCAAAAAGCAACCAGGAAAAGCATTTTAGGGAACAAATCCACTTTTTGCTCCGTATCCCAGATAAGGATAGGAAAATATCCCTGCTCGTTTACAATCAGGGTGTGAAAAGAATAGCAGAATCTCCTTTTTACCTTCCTCAGGAGCTACCAGCTTCCCTGTGTTTTTTACTCCTCCTCCCAAGAAGTCACATTTCCCAGGACCTTTCACAGTTGCCTTCCCTGGCCCAGAACTGGGTTTCGGGATTCCCAGGAGATCAGCTTCCATGTCGTCCATATCCTGGAAAGCAAGAGGACAAGGATGGGGAGCAGGGTGAGAGCTGCTTCTCCCTTCGGAGGCTGGTGCTGGAGGCCATGGCAGCGCGCTGGGGCAGAGATGGAGGGGATGGATGGAGATGGAGGGGATGGATGGAGATGGAGGGGATGGATGGAGATGGAGGGGATTTAAGGACTTGCCTTCAGGGTCTGCAGCACAGCTTGTGGGTCTGTGTCGGAGACACTGGATCCCTGCATGCCAGGGAGGGGAGACATCAGAGGGGAAGAGATTTTTGGAAACTCCTCACCCCTTACCCCATATCCCTTGATATCCGTTTTATGAGATAGAAGAATACATGCCCAACTCCTCCTGGTGTCCTCCTCTCTGGAAACCCCCTGTGCCCCAATTCCTTTGCTGAGATCCTGCTGCCTCTAGGAGAAGCATCAGGAAAACCCAAGGCCGTTGCTCTGGGTGAAGGTCCTTCCTACAACACTTTACCCAAAGTGCACGCAGGAAGGCTGGGCTGCAGCAGCACGTGCCCCCCAGCTTTGCTCCATCTCACCCAAGGCACCAGGAAGCCCTTCTTCCACCACCACCCCCGCCCTGTCCTGTCTTCCCCACCCCACTGGGATGCTGGAGAGGGGTTACCTCTTCAGCCAGACATCACAGCTCATCGCTGGCACGCCACTGCTGACCTGGCCGGGGTGATACCGCCGCAACCTTGGCCCGGCTCAGCCCCAGCCCTCGGGACTCCCAGGCTCTTTCCTGAACCTTGGACTCACCTCTGCAGAATTTATGTCCTTCGCAGGGAGTCTGTCGAAGAAATCATCTTCTAAAATGGACCTATGACACAAGCCCGGGGGTTAGCAGCACCACACGTGAGCTCGGCCAGTGTGTCCAGGGACAGCCAAGCCAGGCCAGGCAGTGGGAGGCAGAGGAGACCACACAGGGCTGCCACACCAGCCGCATCGTACAACGCAGAAAATGAGGCTAAAATAGCACTGGGATAAAGGACGGCAGTGCTGGGACTGCTCTATTTAAGCAACTGTTACAAAGCAGATTTACAGAAGATGTACAAGGCTGGGGGACACCCAACTCTTGCTGGAAAGCTTCGGGCTCTGGGCTCCCAGTTCCCAAAGGCATCGCAGAAGATAACTCGCCTTCCCAGGCAATCACTGTTGGGGCAGGGAGGGAGGTGGAAAAGCCAAGGATGGGGCAGATCAGAAGGATTTGGGGAGGACAAAGAGATCTTCAAGTGAGATCTCTCACAGGAGAGGCTGTGTCTGAAAGGCACTCACTTCTTTCTGGCCTGCAAGCCAGTGTCCTGGGCTCTCCTACTGCTGCCCACAGCCGGCTGGGAAGCTTTGGCAGATTTAACAGAGGTTTCATCTGGAAACAAGACAGGGAGAGATGAGGATGATGGACACGGGCATATTCCTGACCTAGGCACTCCAAAGGGGGATCTGCTGTCTACCCCGGGGCCACAGAGGCTTTTAATCAGAGGTGAACTTCACTTTGCCTCCCCAAAAGCTGATGTCCAGCCTATTCAATGGCCTCTGACTCCGAGAAGCCCTGCTCCCTGCTCCATCCCCTCCTCACAGCTGGAGCCCCCTTGCAGATCAATGGCTGTTGCACCAGCACCTCCTGCTCCCAGGAGGGGAGTAAGAATAGAAGGACGCTGCCCTTTCAGCTGAGAAGAAGGTTCGTTTTACCATCATAGCCCAGGAGGTCACCAAGCACATCATCGATGGAGCCTGAAATGAGACAAATTAAGCTGTTGAGGCAGGTGAGCTCACCAAGCAGGCATAGGAAAGCTCCCAGTTTCAGTATGGCTTGCTCTTTGGAAATCTGCTAGAATAAAGTTTTGGTCTTAAGCATCATCAGCGTCAGGCCTTCCTTGTCAGTCTAGAGAGAACTGCCAGGACCTGATCAGTATTTTGTGGATAAAAAATTTAGCTTCACTTAGCCAGAAATGGGGTATCTTTATCAAATGAACCAGCTGCTTTGTATTCAGTTAGTCACTGGCCACAAGCAGCACTTAACCTGTGAGCTCTCACCCCGCAGGATCTCGAGTCCCTGGGCAACCCCAAAAGCACTGCTTCAGTATCAGGGGCTGCAAGAGGCCTCCAAACAGTATCCCTCCAAACAGGGATAAGGTGATGGGAAGAACTGAAACAAATGCTTATATTCTCCCCTGAATTTGGGAAAGCCCACAAGAAAGGAATGTGGGACCTCAATAAACAAATCCGCTTGATGTGAGAGGCAGGTGAAAATTTCTGGTTCAGGAACGACATGATGATGCACTCAACCATCTGCAGCTTTCAGACAAGGATCATGAAACATTTCAGTAGCCAGGACTGCCACCTGAGAGTGTCATCCCCCCCCCCCCCCCCTGCCCCAGGCATTCCCAGCAGATCGAAGCACCTACGGACAGCAAAAGGAAAGCCTGCAGCATATGTACGTACCTCTTAAACTTTTCTTGGGTTTTGTAGCCTGGGGAGAAAGAAAAATTCCCTCATTAGAAAATGAAGCAAGTCTGTCCTGGACTTTCTCAAAACACACTAAAGCCAGAGGCAGGTTTCTCCAGAGCATCCCATAAACAGCAGCGAGGCCCTCCTCCTGCCCGTGCTGTTTGGGAAATGACACGTGAAATGCAGAACTACAAAGGTATTTCCAACTTCAGAGACACGGGTGAGCACAGCCCCTCCCGACTGCCAGCTGGGCAGGACCCTCCAGCCCTTGGGATCACTTCTGCCTCCAGGCAGAGCTGCCAGAGCATCAGATCCGGATTTCCCAGCCCCGCCTCAGCCCCGCACCGCAGGGCCACGCTCACCATCAGCGTCCGTTTACGGATTCTTCTTCCACGTTGCAGGGGGACCCGGCACCACTGGTCACATCCACACCCACCTCCTGCCTGAAGGGAGAGGAGGGTTCCCCGATGTGCCACCACGGCCGGAGGCACCTCTCCCACAGAGATGTCCCTCTCCGGCTCGGGGGGCTGCAGCCTGCCAGGCTGGCTCCGCGCCGCGCCCACCCCCCGAGCCCCTCTCAACAAGGCTCCATTTGAGTCTGAAAAACACCCCCCCCCCCGCTCCCCAAACCGGCTTCGTGCTCCTGCAGGGAACCAGGGAGGGTGAAGGTTCCGGCCGCCCCCGACCCCAGCACAGCCCGGGGGGTCCCGCTTAGCCCAGAGCCTGCGGAGCAGCCAGGGGCAGAGGGAGGGAAACCCCCCCCACCCACCCCCCCTTGGGTCCGGGGCACCCGCGGGGACCTGGGACAAGCAAAGCGCTGCTGGAGGCGAGGGGTGCGCGGCCCGGAGGCGCGGAGCCCCCCACTTACCGCTCAACCGCCCCCCGGCTCCGCCTCTGCGCATCCCGTTGCCATGGCGCCCGCTGCCCCCTGACCCCGGCGCCCCGCGCCAGCGCCCGCCAGACCCCGAGCCCGCAGCCCCCCGAACCCGCAGCCCCCTCACCCCCAGCCCCCCGAGCCCGCAGCCCCCCAGCCCGCACCGGTAGCACGCCGGACACCCGCCCCCGGAAGGCCGCGGCTCACCCGGCACGGCACGGCCCGGCCCGGCCCCTCCCCCCCGCGGGACGATGGGATGTGTAGTCCCCGCCGGGCCCCCGGAGCTGGGGGTGCCCCCAGCGCTGCACCCCCCGCACGAGGGGCTGAGAGCGGCTGCGGTGCCCCCGGCCGCCCCCAGCACGTGCCCTGGCACAAAGCGGGGCTTTAACGCCCTGGCCTGGTGTTTAATTGTTGTTAATTGGCGCCAACAAGGAGCAACGCCAGCCCTCCTTTCGAGACCCCCGGGCACCAGCGGGAGCACAAGGAGCCAGCCCCAGGCCAGGCACCGGGGGATTACAGCCCCCAGCCCCGCCATGGGGCACCCAGCGCCCAGCCCCCTGTGGAGCACAGCAGGCTGGGCGCAGGAGACCCCGGCAGCCCCCCCGTTGTTATAAATTGAGACCACAACGGATCATAATCCAATTAAAATTTTATTAATTATAGCAAGTAGAATATGAGCAAAAACAGCGCTGGACGGCAGGGGAGTCTGCGCTCCACCAACTGCCGCCCTGAGCAGTTCAAACAGTCCCTTTTTATACATCTTTACCCGTGTTCATGAAGTAGTGGAGGTATTGACCCTTCACTCATATATCCTTATGTGGGGTTGTCTGTCTTGTTTCTGTCGGTTCCTGGACATCTGGCGGTTATCTTATCTTTCACAAGCAGTGTCTGGTAGCTGTTTGCATAAGCGTTTTCATATATTTTGTTGCCTAAACTTTACATTGAGCTTAACATAAATCTTAATAAACAATACCCTAGTCCATAGTTTCTCACAATCCCCCCTTTTTCTTTTTATCCTATTGAGCTTAACATAAATCTTAATAAACAATACCCTAGTCCATAGTTTCTCACAATCCCCCCTTTTTCTTTTTATCCTATTGTTTATTAGACGCTACTTTCATTCTCGGCACTGCAAGTAAACCTTTTTCCACAATCCCAACATTTATCATAACACTCACAAGGTAATACGTCACAATTACAATAGGCATAGTTGGGTAATACATATAATAATAACATACAAAACCAAAACTTAAAAATAACACTTTTTCTTAACACATTCCCTTTTTTTTTTTTTTTTTAACATGCGTCACTATCATGGCTAGACTATAGGGATTTCGCATGCGCGGTCTTTCCAGATTTTTCCAACACATTCTGTGGGGCTTTAAAATCGCGCATGCGCATGTTCAAAGGTATACACGGACCATTCGCGTGATCAACAATGGCTACTGCGTTCCCAGATGAAGTCCCAAACCCATTTCCCGAGCTTACCACTCCGGTAAGTCTGTTAATGGTAACATTTATGGCACTATGGCCAAATGACAGGTCCCTGTTTTCAATGTAAGGTTTTCTTACCACCAGACCACCACGTCACCTGCCAGAGAAGAAGGGTCTAGAGTGGACATTTCGCCCTCTGAACATTCTGTAAGGTGAGTGTTCTCAAAACATTTAACCTATATGGTTCATTAGAAAGAAGATCAAAATTTTATATATATATATATTTTTTTTTTCCTGTTGCTGTTTAGGCAGAGGGTGCGTTTTTCTGTTGTCTCACGTCAAGAACTTATGGCGGAGGTGAAAAAGTATAAAAGGCGTTTCCATATCCTCGTCTTTGCGTTCCTGGCGCTTGTTTTTGTGGCTATTCTATTTTTTTTTTTTACTCAGCTTACATTGTTATCTGAATTGTTAAGAGTCAATTGTTTCCAAATTCTTGTTGGCTATTAAAATGTTATTTTGTGTGTACATTTTGTCATACTACTCGCATTTGTTTAACGCCATCGGGTGAAACCATAATAGCAAATTGCATGTTAGTTATAACGTGTTGAATTAATCTTATAAAACATGGAACAGCACATGGCAAAAACAATAAGGTGGCTAATCCACATAACAAATAAAATAGGATTCGTTTTACCCAGGGGCTCCCGAGAAGCCAGGAAAACAAGTCAATATTCGTCTTTCCAAGTTCCGACGGGAACATGGACTAACTTCCCTGTCTCTGATGTGATTTGTTTAACTACCTCACCATTGTCATCACTTTTCAAACAACAATTGGAAACATTTACTTTATCACAAACACCTCTTTCTTCGGCTAGCAGGTAATCGAGAACCATCCTGTGTTGATAAGTTGCATTTCACGTCAAAAGCTTTAGCTGTTTGATTAGTAATAATTTCCAAGACAGCCTGTAGACGAATGATATGATTCAGGTTGTAGATAGGTTCTCGAGCACCGTTAATAAGTTCATTAGGATTCCAAGTTGCAGGTCTATAATACTGTATGATACGTTGGGGTGTCCATTCATTTAATAAATATTGGTACCCCCTCAATTCTTGGGAGTCTGGAAAAATCAACTTGCCATTGTTGCCCTGGCTAATTTTCAATCACATTTCACATTGCTGAGTCACCTGTTTTATTACAGTATACAAGTTCTGCCCTATCAATTTCTGATTTAGACTTTTATATAAATTATCAGCTCCCCAATGCATCCTATTATGTTCTATTACGGCTGTGGTCCATATTAAATTGGATGGTACCACTATACGACCATCCCTCAAATAAGTCCACTTATTTATTTTATCATTCATGTCCTGAATGACCTTTAAGTTTTCTTTAGAATAATTTGGCTCCTGATCTGTACTTACAGTTTGGATTTTACCATCTGGTATTAAGGATAATTCCTTCTTTCCTACCTCTTCTGCTACTTGTATGGCTTCATGGTCGGCCAGGCGGTTTCCAATTTCCAAATCAGTGCCTTAATGGGCCATCTTATGTTCTTCCTTCCTGGACGACCCTCTTATAACAGAGGGGGCCATTCCTCACATCAAGGTCTGGCATGGCATATGTCCCCACCGCTCAACGCCTACTGGGCTGCAGCCAGCAGCAGAGCTCAAGATCCTTCTTGGTGGCAAACACAGAGGCCAACCCAGTCTTGCCCTTGATTGTGGTAGGAGGCACTTGACCAACCTTATTCCTTGTACTTTGTTGTCAATGCAGAGTTTCATCTGCGCATCCCATAACAAGTCACAGTCATGGTAAAACACAGATTTACATTAGTAGAACTACTACAGAGTGTATTTTATTTTAGTTTTTATGCAATATTCCCCACAGCCTTGCTGACCAAGGGATATTGTTTTACCTGAACTAGGCAGGCCTCCTGTTTATCATTTTTACTGTAACAGGGAAAGCATTTTTCCCTTTACTTGGAATTTACTTCCAGATATACCTGGTTAAAGATTTCTTTTACTTCAGGGAGGTCCTCTCTTCCACTTTTCTGTTGAATTAAAGATAAGCTCAACATCTTAGTTAATTGATCATTTTTAACTTTTGGTTTCATTTCCCCTTCTTTAAACGTCTAGATGTTCTAATAAATCTCTTCCCAACAAAGATTTTGGTGAATTTGGCATTCTTATTTGTTTTCTTAGTTTGTACTTTAAAGGTTTCAGGATATTTTCCTGGTGGCCAGCAGCTCCCACAACTGTAACAAATTCTTTTCACTGAAGTTTAACACCAAATAAGTTGGTTTTGTATTCACCAACTTTTCTACATCACGATTACCTTAGTAAAAATCAACTCGAACCTTTATCCAGTCCTATTCACAACTGACTTTCAAACATCTAAATTTCCCCATCAGAGATTCACCTTTACTCTCCTCAGACCCACTGCCTGCCCTAGAGGGGCCGTTACCGGTCCTGTTGTGCTGCAAATGCTGCAGCAATCGGGGTGACATTGTCAGGTCCTTCTGCTCAATCGTCAGCAACAGCAACCCCCTCCTCCCCACCATCAGGAGGATTCGGGGCAGGAGATGCTCTTCCTGCTCTGCAGGTTACACAAGCCTGCCTCTGCAGCAGCACTTCTATTTTAACTCTTTCTTACCCTGAATGCAAATCTGCTACTTGTTGCTTTAAGTCTGTGTTATTACATATCAGCCTTCGCAGGCAAACAGCAAACACCCTGCCATGCGTCCAGCGTGACTCAGCCGCACCTTCGAGGGGATACGGGGCTTTGTACAAACTCACCCCAATACTTTAACACATTCACAGGGTCTAGATAGCAGCGGGAGGGGAGTGAGGGAGGTGGTAAGAGCTGGGGGGGAGGAGGGCGGTGGAGGTGTATACGGAGGGGGAGAGGTAGGGATCTCATCCTCACTTCTATTCTTCTTCTTTTTCCCCCCTTGTTTTCTTTTAACGGGAACACGAGGGCCCTAGTTTCAGACCCTACCCATAAGGAAGCATACTCACTTTCCTGCAGGCAAAAGGGTCTTTTGAATTCACATATATATTCAAAGCCTGGCATATCCAGTCTTCAGATGCCCCGAAGACCGGTCAGTAGAGGTGGTCGCCCCTAATTTGTTTCCCACCCCAAACTTCCATACAGTAGTGTATCAATCTTACTTTACTCTTACCCTGCCTAGAAGGGTACGCATCCCAAAATTTTATCATTAGTCCTAGCAGACTCTCCGGTGGTATCTGTGGGAGCCTAATCTGGACCCCAGAACCACCCATGGGATCACAGGGCTTTGCTTTTCCTCTGTCCCGTCTTCCGAGGCGCCTTCTTTCACTCACGCACTCGCTTCCCCTGGTTCGTGGCGCAGCCCCCCGCGGGGTCTGGAAAGCGCACTACTGAGGGTCCGCACTCACTTCGCCCTCCCTGGGCGTCTCACACAAGCACGCTTCAGGATACCCAACCCCAACCGAACGGTTAACCGGCCTATACTCACGCGTCCTGCGTCTTCATTCAGGCTTCGTGCACAAAGATTACGGGGTAACCGGTTTTATTTGCTCACTGTCACATTTGAGGTTCGTCGGTAAAGGATTTGGCGTAGAAGCACCCCGACAAGGGCTGCTTATCCAGCGGGGCGCCTCCCCTGCCACGGACCTCAGGCCAGATTGCCCTTATCCGAGTCACGGCACCAAAATTGTTATAGTTTAGCTGTCCAATGAAATGCCAGAGACTGGCCAATTAGAAAATGTGATTTATTAAAGCAAGCGACAAGTAAGCAAAACAGCGCTGGGCGGCCGGGGAGTCTCCTGCTCCACCAACGGCGTGCAAATTCAAGCAAGCTGAGCAGCTCTTTTTGTCTTCCCCGAGGTCACTTCTGACACCCTCAGTAGCCCCTCTGCTGCTTCTGTTGTGGTGGTTTCTTGTCAGACAGGACGTTCCCATGTTTGGTGTAGCAAGATCACATTGTGGACATGTCTCTTCTTGTTAAACAGGAAGTTCTTAAGACCACCACGACGGGTTCGTTCCTCTTGCTTGCCTTGGTCGATCAGCAAATTACCTTTAGTTACTTATTACAGTACCAGCCCAGGAGAGAGGGGAGGCTGCTGCAGCCCCCGCCCCGGCTGCGGCCAAGGAAGTGTGTTCCAGTGGGCACACGCGTGCCGAGCGGGCATGCCCACCGCACACACGTGTGCATGCAGTTCGGGTCAGCGCTAGGTTATGCGGTGTGCATACCCGCACAGGCAGGCAGAGGCAGCCCCCAGCCCCCGGTGCCTGTAAGCACGCTGCAGGGGGCTGCGCTTTTCCAGCCCCGGGTGGGCAGCGGGGCCCGGGGGGCAGCGATCTCCCTCGGGCTCTCGGCAGAGGAGCTCGGCAGCAGCCCGGGCTGCGAGAGGGGGGCGGCTCGGGGGGCGGGGGGCCACCCGGGGCGGGGGGACACCCCTCTCGGCCGGCGGGCGGTCCGGCAGGCGGTGCCGCGGGCTGGAGCGACCCCGCCCGCCCCTCCCTCGGGGACAGCCGGCGGCTGGAACCCGGTGGTCGCCCCCCGCCCCCCCGCGCCGCGGTGCGCTCGCTGCGGGGTGCGCCGGCGGGGCCGCTGTGCCCGGGCCGCAGACCCCGCACGGCAGCCGGGGAGGGCTCCGCCGTCCCCCCCCGCCCTGCCCGGGGGCGGCTGCGGGAGCGGCGCGGACGAGCCGGGGGAGCTGCGGGTGACGGGCGCCCCCCGAGCGGTTGCGGAGGACGGGAACGGCCGCGGCAGAGGCCGCGAGTGCGTCGTGAAGGTGCCGGTCAGCCGGAGCCGCCTCCCGCGGGGGGCCCGGGCTCGCTGCCGGGTCTCCGCGCGGTCGGGGCTGTCGCTGCCGAGGTTCGAGACGTTTCGCAGCCGCCCCTCGCCCCGGCACGCTCCTGCGACGGCGGCGCTGGCCGTGCCCGGCTCGGGGCAGGCGTTTGCCAGCCGGAGACCGGACCCCTTTTCCGGGAGAGGCCGGAGCGAGGCGGCGAGCGCCGGGGAGCGCGCAGGGAAGGGAGCGGGCAGCCCTCCGCAGGGGGCGAGCCCGGGGGCTGCGCTGCGGCTCCGCACTCGCGGCTCCGCCTCAGCCGCAGGCAGCCCCCGCAGAGCCGCCCCCGGCCCCGCACCGCGCCGCGCCGCAGGCAGCCCCCGGCGCCCCGGGAGGCGCTGCGGACCGACGGCTTGCACATCGGTGGTCAGCAGAAGGCAGCTCTGCGCCTTAAGTGGCGACGTAGAGAAAAGATGTGTCTGCAGCGAAGCACAGGAGAGGGTCCGGAGGACAGAGCGTGTTGCAGGCGCTTGGCAGCACACGGCCTCGGGAGGGGGAACAGACGCCATGGGTCAAGCTGGGGCATAAGGTAAGCTCAAGGAGAACCAGTTGGTTAATGGGACCAAACAGAAATGACTTGAACCGTGCATGAACACTTGAGTGAAAGTTAAGACCGCTGTGCCTTTAAATGGGGACGAGGCTCGTAAGACCCAGTGAGGATTAAGTGTGACTAAAGGTCATCGTAAACGGTTTTTCCAGGTGTATAAAGTATTTTCCTGTCGCGACGAGCTGTGCTAGCTTTGTGGGTTTGCCCCCCAGCTCCCATCCCCGCAGAGACGCGTGCCTGGTCCCTCGGCCGTGCGGGTGCTCGATCCGTTGCACGGCGGGTGATGGGATCCGGCCGTTCGACGGCAGCATCAGGTCCCGAGGAGACGGTCGCTGCCAGCCCCGGCCGGCCTCGGCGCTCGGCGGGGCTGCGCGACGTCCCGGTGCGACATGTCCCTTCCCGGGGCTCGCCCCCCGTCTGGGTGCGAGGGGGGTGGCGGCCCGGCGGGTGGCGGGCCTGCCGGGGTGGGAGATGCGGCTCCATGTGCTTTGCCCGCCGGCCCGGACGGTGCTTTCGCCTCTCGTTACGCGTTCGGGGGAGGCAGGAGGGTCGCCGTTACCGTCAGCGAGCCCATGCTGCCGCCGCTGCCCGGCGTCGGGGCTGTGTGGCATCCCGGGGTGGTGGAGAGCGGAGCGATGCGCCTCGTCTTTGCAGGGTGCTGAGCTGCCCTTCCCCGGGGCCAGGGCTCGCTGCCGCTTCCAGCTGCACAGGATTTGGTCCCGCAGCCTCAGTGTGAGGGCTGGATTTTCGCGAAACGAGGAGGAGCTGCTGGCACCTTCTGTACTGACGGGCGGCTTGATTTCTTGCTGTGCTTTTCGTACATCTTTAATAGCCCGGTGGAGTACAAATTGTAAAGGAAACTTCATACGCAGAGTTTGAGAGTTTGAAGAGAGATTATTCACCCTCTAGCTGTCGTGAGGTTTCACCTCTCCTTCCTGGCCGGACTGATCTTCCAGTTAGAAGTGAAACAAGGTCAAACGGTTAAAAAAAAAGGCTTCCTTCTGTCAGGGCGAATCTAAATCAATCAAATTCCCAGGCACCAAAGTGTGTTGTGTAACAAATGGGAGTGCAAAGGTAAGCACGTAGCTTTGCGTGTGCGAGAGCGGTTGTGGGACTTCTCTGTAAGTTCTAACACCTTGCTCTTTGCGCTGTTCTGCAAATTTGCCTGGATTTTAAGTATGGACAGAAGAGGGAGAGAACGAACATATGCATTTGATTTGCTTAATAGAAAATATCTTGGCAGAAACACATGCTTGTGCTGTGTATTCTGTTAGAGCTTGGCTTTTTAAAATACTCATGTGTTCTGTCTAATGAAAAGCTGGTAGTATCTCCCATTCACCTAAGAATATGTTCAAACATAGCTTGAGATATGCTGCTAATCACGTTAAGAAAAATGTATAGCTTAATATCAAACTAGCTAAAGTGCAGTCACTGGGGAATATCTCGGTGCTTGTAAACTTTAATTTAAAGAGTGCTATGAGGCTGGATTACCCGATAACCAGTACAATTGAAACAGCAGTATACCCCCTCTTTTTTGGACGAAGACTGTAGGTCGTTTTGAACAGCATAGAATCATAGAATCATTTAGGTTGGAAAAGTCCTTTAAGATCATTGAGTCCAGCCATTAACCTGACACTGCCAAGTCCATCACTAAACTGTGTCCTTGAGCACCACATCTACACATCTTTGAAATGCCTCCAGGGATGGTGAGGCCACCCTGAAACTTCCCTGGGCAGCTGGTTCCAGTCCTTGACAACCCTTTCAGTGAAGAATTTTTTCCTAATGTCCAATCTAAACCTCCCCTGGGGCAACCTGAGGCCATTTCCTCTTGTCCTATCCCTTGTATCCTTGTTGGATCTGGTAGAAATGATCCCCAGATGGCAGTGTGTAAAGGATTAATTTAAATTCCAGATTCTGGTTGCCTGGCATTAGCAAAAATAAAGCTTTTGTGTTATTTCTCTTAACAGTTAAAAATTAGATGCAGGAAAAATAAAGAGAAACACTAAGTACTGAATTCCTCCCCCCCCCCCCCCCCTCCATTTACATTTTGGTAAGAGGGAACTAATTTGCTCTCCTGTCTGCTGTGCATCCTGGTGCTGAGCTAATCTTTTCTATGCCCTAGATTGTTATTAGCCTTGCTTGCTTATTACTGAAAGATTTACTTTCTAGGACTCCTTTTAATTCCGTTTGCTGCTACACTGCCTTTTGTCTTAAATGTTATTTTTTTGTAGTGTCCTTTGAAAGATTCTTGGCCTTTTCTAACCCGGGACAAATTTATAGTAGCCTGATCGAGTTTTCCTAATCATGAATGATCTTCCCAGCAGGATATGTTCTTTGTCTTCTTCCTAACGTGATTCAGGACACACTCTGTTTTAAAGTGCCCTTACCCTTGAACCATTGTGCTGGGATTTAGTGTATTGACCCAAACTCTAGTAGATTTTTCTTGAGGCTTTTCTGTGTCACTTTGCACAGCACTCGTAAGATACCCGCTGTCAAAGTGCTTGCACTTTAGTAATAACACCTTGGCATTGTTAAAGTAAGTATGTTTAAATTTTCCTTTGGCCGACTCATCTGTTTTAATTCCTTAAGTATTCAGATTTGTTCTGAGACTGACGCGCGGAAAGCAGACTCCACAATCTGTAAGATTGTAAAGTAGGTATGTTTATTCAGCGCTGGGCAGCACGGGGGGTGGGGTGGGGGTGGGTGGGTTAGTCCTGCCAAAACCGTGTGCGCCTGACACGAAAACTTGCTCTGTTTTTATAAGGCATCTCATTACATATTCATAATGTGTTGTAATGCACCTATACATATGCATTACCTATCCCCGCTTCATATTAAAATTAGTTCTGCGAGCTATTTCCATATTTTTTTCTCGACTGAGTTTGCGCAGTGTCCCCTGGTGGTGGTCGTCAGGGGTCCTGAGGATGAAGCCAGGCGAGTCTTGCTAGTTACCCCCACATCTGGCGCAGGCTCAGTAGCGTCCTGGTTTTTGTCCAAACCGCAGAACTGGCTTTGGCTTGTTCTTGCAAGGTTGTAATTGTTCTTTTGACTTATATGGTCATAAAGCTGGACTTATAAGGTCATAAGGCTCTTTACTCCCGTATACCTTATCACAACACCCAAACAAACCATGTAAGATATGGCAAACAGCTAAGCAGACTATTATAATCGTTAAAACTTTACCCTAAACGGCCAAGCAGACTATCATTACCCTAAACAGCTAAGCAGACTATCATAATAATCGTTAAACTTTACTCTGTCTCTTAACCCCTTCTCTCTCAGTCCCCCCTTTTCAAAGAAATTAGTAAATTCTTTTACTCAGACTCGAAGTATTGATTAGATTCTAATTTTTGTCGCAGTTGATTTCTCTTCCATTCACTATAGGAATTTCCAGTTCCCTTAAGCCACCAAAATCCACAACGGATAGCTATACCAATAATTAAAAGTAGAAAGACAATCACAATGATCATTACAAATAATTGTTTTAACCATGTTAGATTGGGCAACCAGGATGTCAATTTCTCCCATAATTCAGAAAAGCCCCAAGAAGTGTTATCTTGTGTCACTTTATGTAGAATATTTACTTGTTTCCTAATTTCTTGGAGGTCCTCTGTAATTCGCCCGCTTTGATCTGCATACATGCAACAATCTACATTGATCACAGTGCATACCCCCCCTTGGAAGGCTAATAGCAAATCTAAAGCCATACGATTCTGTGACACTATTTTTGATAAGTCAGTAACTTCCTTCTGAAGTGCCAGGAGAGCATCAACTGTCCTATTTTCCACTGTTTCTATTATAGCTGAGATGTTTATTATTGCCTTTTCCAGCTCACTAACCCCTAAAAACTGAATGAACCATTGCGCAAAACTGTGGAAACTCGTTGGTCTGTTTATGAGGGGGTTATTTACGATGTTCTGTTTTTTCCTTATGGGGGGTCGTGTTGACCCGTCAATGATAGTAATATTGGGGACCAGACCTCCCAGAGTGCATGCTCCTCGCCATCCTATGGGCAAGACTTTACGAGCCATTGTGCTGCACAACCAATACCACCCTGTCCCTCGTGGGGTCGGGAGACCGGTATAGTTCAATTTTTAAAATCCCAAATCTCTACCTGTCATATTTAATGTATGACTTCTGTTACAATTTGGGTGTTCTCCCACGAACAGTCCTTTTCCCGAACTTACCAGGCAGTTATTCCCCAGTGTGCTGGTCTCTTCGACAGTGATTTTTAATTCTCGTCCCTACTTAACCTGAGGGTCTGTGCTCCAGATTGTATTTCCCCAAAAGGAGCCGTCTTGGCGGTTCGTCAGGGGAACTGGCAGTGGGATGCCTATTAATGGTATCTCATAACCAGAATGTCTTGGCATTTGGGTACAGATCCAACAATCTGTCTTATTTAAAATTTTGGTGATGGTTTGAATCGCCTGAACATACCAGTTCTCTCGCCAGGCCGCTGTGTCTATCACCTGTGAAATTATCAGAATCATATTCAATTTAACCCACATCCTATCTTTTTAGCTTGAGCTTTAACGGCCCTTGAATTTCTGATGTCCAAAGCTTTTGTGGCGACTTCTTCACACGGGTATGATGAATCCAGGCATTCTGTTCTTTAATTTTGACTGCTGTGAAGGAGGTGAGGAGTACTTGGTATGGTCCTTCCCACTGTGGTTTCAAGGTTTTTTCTGCAAGAGGCTTTACATATACATAATCTCCAGGTTGGATATCATGTACAGGCCCATCCAGACCCCTTCCTCGGGTCCCAATTACATGTTTTCCAATTTTATTGAGCTGCTTGCTCAATGCCACCATATAGGAAGTCATAATTTCATCCCCAATTTGCATTGATGTCCCCTTTTGTATTCCATAGGGGCGTCCATACAGAATTTCAAAAGGGCTCAGTCCTTCCCTCGCCCTCGGTCTTGTCCCTATACGCAAAAGGGCTAAAGGGAGAGACTGAGGCCATGGCAAGTTTGCTTCTTGTCCCAACTTTACAATTTGCTGTTTGATAAAGTGGTTCATTTTCTCCACTTGGCCACTCGACTGAGGGCGATATGGGGTGTGAAGTTGCCAATCTATAACTAAATGGTGGCTGGTTTGTTGCACTATTTTTGAAACAAAGTGTGGTCCTCTGTCAGAGGATATGGTTGCTGGAACCCCAAAACGCGGTATTATTTCTTGTATTAGTATTTTAGTTACCTCCCGAGCCTTGGCAGTTCTGGTTGGGAACGCTTCTGGCCAACCTGAAAAGGTATCAGTTAATACCAGCAAATATCGGTACCCCCCTTTTCTTGGAAGTTCTGTGAAATCAACCTGCCATTGTTGTCCAGGCCCATTACCCTTTCCAATCTGGCCCATTTCTAATTTGGGAGTATTCTTTGGATTAGTCTGGAGGCAAAGGTCACACTGTTGAGTCACCTGTCTCACTGTGGTATATAAGTTTCTAGCTACAATATCTTTTATCAGATGCTTATACAGAGCCTCCATTCCCCCATGTCTCTTCCTATGTTCTTCCCGTATTAAGTGCCACAGTAAATATGAGGGGACAATTAACTTTCCCTGTGGGGTATAAGCCCATCCCTCTTCATTATATGACCCTTCTAAGTCTGAAATAAGTTTCTGATCTTCCCTAGTGTATTTTGGTTTATCTTGTAGGGAAATATGCCTATCGGGGATTAAAGACCCTGCTACTTTTATTTTCATTTTGGCCACTTGTTTTGCCTCTCTGTCCGCCAGTTCATTCCCTTTTTCCAAACCTGAGCTCACTTTCTGGTGTGCCTTAATATGCATAATTGCCACTTTCTCAGGGAGTTGGACAGCTTCTAGTAACTTCAGAATTTCTTCTGCATGTTTGATATTTTTCCCTTGGGAGTTCAATAAACCTCTTTCTTTCCACATTGCTCCATGTGCGTGTACAACTCCAAAGGCATATTTTGAGTCTGTGTAAATGTTTACAGTTTTGCTCTGAGCCAACTCCAGGGCTCGAGTTAGGGCAATTATTTCTGCCTTTTGTGCGGAGGTGTTCATGGGCAAAGGTCCTGACTCTATTGCCTCTTGACTGGTGCTGATGGCGTATCCTGCATGTCGATTGCCATTCAGGACATAGCTGCTCCCGTCTGTGAACCAGTTTTCTCCGTTTTCTATGGGGCTATCCTTTAAGTCTGGGCGACTTGCGTATGTCGCTTCAATAGTTTCCAAGCAGTCATGATGCACTGGTTCTCCTGTGTTTCCACTGAGAAAAGAAGCTGGGTTGACAATGTTAGTAACCACGATTTCCACATCATCCTGTTCCACTATTACAGCTTGATATTGCAGGAATCTTTGTGGAGATAGCCAGTGTCCACCCTTTGCCTCCAATACTGCCGACACTGCATGGGACACAAAAACAGTCATTTTCTGGCCCAGGGTGAATTTTCGGGCTTCCTGTATATTTAGTATCACAGCCGCAACTGCCCTTAAGGCATCCAGGCCAGCCCTTTGCAGTCGCGTCTAACTGTTTAGAGAGGTAGCCAACTGCCCGACGATACGGACCTAGCTCCTGTGCCAATATTCCTAGGGCAATGCCCTGTTTCTCGTGAGAAAAGAGGAGGAACGGCTTACCCACATCCGGGAGTCCTAAAGCCGGGGCAGACATCAGAGCCTTCTTTAGTTGTTCAAAAGCTTGTTCAGCCTCTTTATTCCATTTGAGGTGTTTCTGCTCAGTCGCTGTCAGCGCATATAATGGTTTAACAAGCAGTCCATAATTGTAGATCCACAATCGACACCACCCTGTCATTCCCAGAAAGGTTCGCAATTCCTTTACCGTCTGGGGTTTTTTAGTTTGGCATATCACCTCTTTGCGGGCCTGCCCCAAAGTTCTCTGTCCCGCACTGATCTCATAGCCCAAATAATTCACTTTACGCTGCATTACCTGGGCCTTCTTCTTGGACACCCTGTATCCTTGAAGCCCTAAGAAATTCAACAGACTCACCGTCCACGCCATACAATCTTCCTCTGTGTTGGTAGCGATCAGAATGTCATCCACATACTGTAACAATTTTCCTTTCTCAGACAGGGCTTCCCAGGATTCCAGGTCTCTCGCAAGCTGATTGCCGAAGATGGTAGGACTATTCTTGAATCCTTGCGGCAACACCGTCCAAGTGAGCTGGGTCTTTCAACCACTTTTAGGATTTTCCCACTTGAATGCAAACAACTTTTGACTGGCTTCGTGGAGAGGGAGGTAAAAGAAAGCATCCTTTAAATCTAGAACAGTAAACCAGATTAATTCAGGTGCCAATGCAGTCAGTAGGGTATACGGGTTTGCCACGACTGGGTAGAGATCCTCAGTAATCCTGTTCACTGCGCGCAAGTCTTGAACCACCCTATATGACCCATCGGGCTTCCGAATAGGTAATATAGGAGTATTGAATTCAGACTCACATTCCTTTAATAGTCCTAGCTGCAAAAATTTTTCTATCACTGGCCGGATTCCTTCCCTGTCCTCTTTCTTTAGAGGCTATTGTTTAATCCTTACTGGTCGTTGACCTTCCTTTATCTTAACTTCAACAGGTGGAGCATTTTTCGCTCTTCCAGGCACATCAGTAGCCCAGACTCCTGGATACACTTGGTTCAGAATTTCCTCATCGATTTTCCCTTCTGAGGGGAGACTGGTTAGGACTAGACTTAATGCCTGTGTATATTGTCGATCCTTTACCTCCAGAGTAATTTCCCCTTTTTCAAACGTGATCTTTGCTCCTAATTGTTCCAACAAATCTCTCCCCAAAAGTGCCTTTGGGGAGTTGGGCATGTATAAGAACTTGTGGATACCCCATTGCTTTCCCAATTTATACTTTAAAGGTTCGCAAAAATACGCCTTTTTACTTTGACCAGTTGCTCCCTGTACTACAACGTAATCATCTCCTAAAGGCATTAAGGCTTGATTCAAAACCGAATATGTCGCTCCTGTATCTATCAAAAACTCCACTTGTTGCTGCTTTTCCCCTAGCTTAATTATAACCAGTGGATCCGCTAGGGTAGATTCCCCAGATTCCCGTCAGTCTTCTATTACATTGGCTATCTTCACATTTGCCGAGGTTTTCCGACCCCCTTCCCTGTTTCTAGGACATTCCCTTTTCCAATGACCAAAGCCCCTGCATATAGCGCACTGATCCCTTTCCAATAGAGACGAATCTCGCCTACCACCTCTCCGTTCCCCTTTTTCTTGAATGGCAGCTATCAATTTCCTTTGTCCCCGCCGATTTTCTTCTTCTCTATTACTAAACACCCTCCATGCTTCATCTAACAATATTTCCAAATTTCTACCTTCTGTAGAAAGCGGCTTTTGAAGTTTTCGCCTTATGTCCCCTGCAGATTGACCCAGGAATAAAGAAACTAATTGCTGGATCCCTACCTCAGACCCAGGGTCCAGCGGCGTGTTACGGCGCATCACATCCCTCAGCCGATCCAGGAACTCAGACGGGGACTCAGAAGGAGTTTGCTTAACTGCATATAAAGCTGACCAGTCTATAGTTTTGGGAATTGCTCTCTCCATTCCCTTCGAAATCCATTCCTGATATTCCTGTAATCTTTGCATATGTGCCGATCTATTAGCATCCCACTTTGGGTCTTGGAGGGGGAAATGTTCCTTAACATCCCCTCCTGTAATTTTATAATGGTCTTCGGCCAAATTTCCTGCTGTTTTCAAAACTAGCTGTTTCTCAGTTTCAGTCAAATATTCCAATAATAATTGTATATCATTCCAATCGGGATTGTGTTGTTTTATGATAAATTGGAAATGCCTGGCTGCACTTATCGGGTCATTTCTATAATCCTTTGCAATCTTTCTCCACTCTCCCAAATCAGCAGTGGAGAAAGGCACTTTAAGTAGCACTGTTCCACCATCTGGCCCCACCGCCTCTCGGATGGGTGCTTGTAAAATAGACTTCTGCCGAGTGTGGGAAGATACAGGGCTATCAGGAGGATTTGAAACTCCTTCCAAGTCCGCATCCTGGTCCCGTGCCCAGGGGGGAGGTTTAAACAAGTCATTTAAGTTCTGGGGCTTGGTGAACTTTGTCTGCCTTTGTACACCTCTGCCCAATGCTGCAGGAAGAACAGCATCTTTTCAGTTTACTTCTACCCCCTTTATTTTCTCGCTCCAATGCGAGTACCATAGGGTCCTGTGGGGGTGTTATCCCACAGTCCCTTTGCCACTCCGGATGGTTTCGCAGCGTGAAAAACATATCTGCATATGACACTTCATCCCATTTCCCTTCTCTTCTCAAGAACAGCATAAGCTGTAACAAAGTATTATAACCCAATGTGCCATTAAATGGCCCCTTAACTTCGCCCTCTAACTTATACACCACTGATTACAATATTTAATGAGGGTCTTTTTACTTTCTGTGCTTCCCTTCCCAACAATATCCTTCCAATGGGCGAGTATACAACCCAGAGGACTCTTTTTTAGTATCCCTCCTTGGGTGTTACCCATTTTCAATATACTCTTAAGGAATTTAAACTGACTTTTAAATTCTCTTTTCACCCCTGTCAGCCACACTCTCACTTATTCTCACTCAATTCCACTCTCACAGACGTCCATGCACTCAGAGAAAAGCACATACACATCACTTCACACAAACACTATGGTTCGACAAATTCAAATCGGTAGTCTATTCCAAATGCCTTATTGCCATAACCAAAATCAATACCAAAAGAAATCTAACATAGCATCGCTCCCGTTAACAACCTTTTAGCAGCTGCAAATATTTTGTGAATTACAAGAGGCCCGCTTACCCCTCTCCTGCCTCTCCTGGCTCCCAACAACAAGATACAGCGGTTACCTCGAACTCAGTCGATCTATCCCCGAGATCGCTACCGGCCGCTCTACTGGCCAGCGAGTTTCCCAATTGCAGTCCCAAACCCTATAGGTACCCAACCCACGGGCACTATGCTGCACGCCAGACGTCTCTGCGCGATTTATCAGCAGCCCCGAATGTGCGTACGCTCAAGTCCCTTCGTTAAACATACCGTTAAATCTGCAGCTTCAAGAGGCTGTTGTCCACTCCCGCGGTGATCGGCCGGCAGCGGAGACTCCTCCGAGTAAAATGCTCGGGGCGCGCCTAGGAGCGTCCGCTCCGCAGTCGGTCCCGCAGCCGAGTGGAGATCCTCCTGGCTGGCTCGCCAAAACTGACGTGCGGAAAGCAGACTCCACAATCTCCAA
>NW_027660314.1:0-76000 GCF_963210335.1 Falco punctatus
GTTAGACTCAGGCTCTTAGGGTGAGGGTTAGACTCAGGCTCTTAGGCTTAGGGTTAGACTCAGGCTCTTAGGCTTAGGGTTAGACTCAGGCTCTTAGGGTTAGGGTTAGACTCAGGCTCTTAGGGTGAGGGTTAGACTCAGGCTCTTAGGGTTAGGGTTAGACTCAGGCTCTTTAGGGTTAGGGTTAGACTCAGGCTCTTAGGGTGAGGGTTAGACTCAGGCTCTTAGGGTTAGGGTTAGACTCAGGCTCTTAGGGTGAGGGTTAGACTCAGGCTCTTAGGGTTAGGGTTAGACTCAGGCTCTTCGGGTTAGGGTTAGACTCAGGCTCTTAGGGTGAGGGTTAGACTTAGGCTCTTAGGGTTAGGGTTAGACTCAGGCTCTTAGGGTTAGGGTTAGACTCAGGCTCTTAGGGTGAGGGTTAGACTCAGGCTCTTAGGGTGAGGGTTAGACTCAGGCTCTTAGGGTGAGGGTTAGAATCAGGCTCTTAGGGTTAGGGTTAGACTCAGGCTCTTAGGGTGAGGGTTAGACTCAGGCTCTTAGGGTTAGGGTTAGACTCAGGCTCTTAGGGTTAGGGTTCGATTCAGGCTCGTAGGGTGAGGGTTCGACTCAGGCTCTTAGGGTTAGGGTTAGACTCAGGCTTATAGGGTTAGGGTTAGACTCAGGCTCTTAGGGTGAGGGTTAGACTCAGGCTCTTAGGGTTAGACTCAGGCTCTTAGGGTTAGGGTTCGATTCAGGCTCTTAGGGTGAGGGTTAGACTCAGGCTCTTAGGGTGAGGGTTAGACTCAGGCTCTTAGGGTTAGGGTTAGACTCAGGCTCTTAGGGTTAGGGTTAGACTCAGGCTTATAGGGTTAGGGTTAGACTCAGGCTCTTAGGGTTAGGGTTAGACTCAGGCTCTTAGGGTTAGGGTTAGACTCAGGCTCTTAGGGTTAGGGTTAGACTCAGGCTCTTAGGGTGAGGGTTAGACTCAGGCTCTTAGGGTGAGGGTTAGACTCAGGCTCTTAGGGTTAGGGTTAGACTCAGGCTCTTAGGGTGAGGGTTAGACTCAGGCTCTTAGGGTGAGGGTTAGACTCAGGCTCTTAGGGTGAGGGTTAGACTCAGGCTCTTAGGGTTAGGGTTAGACTCAGGCTCTTAGGGTTAGGGTTCGACTCAGGCTCTTAGGGTTAGGGTTCGACTCAGGCTCTTAGGGTTAGGGTTCGATTGAGGCTCTTAGGGTTAGGGTTAGACTCAGGCTCTTAGGGTGAGGGTTAGACTCAGGCTCTTAGGGTTAGGGTTAGACTCAGGCTCTTAGGGTTAGGGTTATACTCAGGCTCTTAGGGTTAGGGTTAGACTCAGGCTCTTAGGGTTAGGGTTAGACTCAGGCTCTTAGGGTTAGGGTTAGACTCAGGCTCTTAGGGTTAGGGTTAGACTCAGGCTCTTAGGGTTAGGGTTAGACTCAGGCTCTTTAGGGTTAGGGTTAGACTCAGGCTCTTAGGGTTAGGGTTAGACTCAGGCTCTTAGGGTGAGGGTTAGACTCAGGCTCTTAGGGTGAGGGTTAGACTCAGGCTCTTAGGGTTAGGGTTAGACTCAGGCTCTTAGGGTTAGGGTTAGACTCAGACTCTTAGGGTTAGGGTTAGACTCAGGCTCTTAGGGTTAGGGTTAGACTCAGGCTCTTAGGGTTAGGGTTCGACTCAGGCTCTTAGGGTTAGGGTTCGATTCAGACTCTTAGGGTGAGGGTTAGACTCAGGCTCTTAGGGTGAGGGTTAGACTCAGGCTCTTAGGGTTAGGGTTAGACTCAGGCTCTTAGGGTGAGGGTTAGACTCAGGCTCTTCGGGTTAGGGTTAGACTCAGGCTCTTAGGGTTAGGGTTAGACTCAGGCTCTTAGGGTGAGGGTTAGACTCAGGCTCTTAGGGTTAGGGTTAGACTCAGGCTCGTAGGGTTAGGGTTAGACTCAGGCTCTTAGGGTGAGGGTTAGACTCAGGCTCTTAGGGTTAGGGTTAGACTCAGGCTCTTAGGGTTAGGGTTAGACTCAGGCTCTTCGGGTTAGGGTTAGACTCAGGCTCGTAGGGTTAGGGTTAGACTCAGGCTCTTAGGGTTAGGGTTAGACTCAGGCTCTTAGGGTGAGGGTTAGACTCAGGCTCTTAGGGTTAGGGTTAGACTCAGGCTCTTAGGGTTAGGGTTAGACTCAGGCTCTTAGGGTGAGGGTTAGACTCAGGCTCTTAGGGTTAGGGTTAGACTCAGGCTCTTAGGGTTAGGGTTAGACTCAGGCTCTTAGGGTGAGGGTTAGACTCAGGCTCTTAGGGTTAGGGTTAGACTCAGGCTCTTAGGGTGAGGGTTAGACTCAGGCTCTTAGGGTTAGGGTTAGACTCAGGCTCTTAGGGTTAGGGTTAGACTCAGGCTCTTAGGGTTAGGGTTAGACTCAGGCTCTTAGGGTTAGGGTTAGACTCAGGCTCTTAGGGTTAGGGTTAGACTCAGGCTCTTAGGGTGAGGGTTAGACTCAGGCTCTTAGGGTTAGGGTTAGACTCAGGCTCTTAGGGTGAGGGTTAGACTCAGGCTCTTAGGGTTAGGGTTAGACTCAGGCTCTTAGGGTGAGGGTTAGACTCAGGCTCTTAGGGTTAGGGTTAGACTCAGGCTCTTCGGGTTAGGGTTAGACTCAGGCTCTTAGGGTTAGGGTTCGATTCAGGCTCGTAGGGTGAGGGTTCGACTCAGGCTCTTAGGGTTAGGGTTAGACTCATGCTCTTATGGTGAGGGTTAGACTCAGGCTCTTCGGGTTAGGGTTAGACTCAGGCTCTTAGGGTTAGGGTTAGACTCAGGCTCTTAGGGTTAGGGTTAGACTCAGGCTCTTAGGGTTAGGGTTAGACTTAGGCTCTTAGGGTGAGGGTTAGACTCAGGCTCTTAGGGTTAGGGTTAGACTCAGGCTCTTAGGGTTAGGGTTAGACTCAGGCTCTTAGGGTTAGGGTTAGACTCAGGCTCTTCGGGTTAGGGTTAGACTCAGGCTCGTAGGGTTAGGGTTAGACTCAGGCTCTTAGGGTTAGGGTTAGACTCAGGCTCTTAGGGTGAGGGTTAGACTCAGGCTCTTAGGGTTAGGGTTAGACTCAGGCTCTTAGGGTTAGGGTTAGACTCAGGCTCTTAGGGTGAGGGTTAGACTCAGGCTCTTAGGGTTAGGGTTAGACTCAGGCTCTTAGGGTTAGGGTTAGACTCAGGCTCTTAGGGTGAGGGTTAGACTCAGGCTCTTAGGGTTAGGGTTAGACTCAGGCTCTTAGGGTGAGGGTTAGACTCAGGCTCTTAGGGTTAGGGTTAGACTCAGGCTCTTAGGGTTAGGGTTAGACTCAGGCTCTTAGGGTTAGGGTTAGACTCAGGCTCTTAGGGTTAGGGTTAGACTCAGGCTCTTAGGGTTAGGGTTAGACTCAGGCTCTTAGGGTGAGGGTTAGACTCAGGCTCTTAGGGTTAGGGTTAGACTCAGGCTCTTAGGGTGAGGGTTAGACTCAGGCTCTTAGGGTTAGGGTTAGACTCAGGCTCTTAGGGTGAGGGTTAGACTCAGGCTCTTAGGGTTAGGGTTAGACTCAGGCTCTTAGGGTGAGGGTTAGACTCAGGCTCTTAGGGTGAGGGTTAGACTTAGGCTCTTAGGGTTAGGGTTAGACTCAGGCTCTTAGGGTTAGGGTTAGACTCAGGCTCTTTAGGGTTAGGGTTAGACTCAGGCTCTTAGGGTGAGGGTTAGACTCAGGCTCTTCGGGTTAGGGTTAGACTCAGGCTCTTAGGGTTAGGGTTAGACTCAGGCTCTTAGGGTGAGGGTTAGACTCAGGCTCTTAGGGTGAGGGTTAGACTCAGGCTCTTAGGGTTAGGGTTAGACTCAGGCTCTTAGGGTGAGGGTTAGACTCAGGCTCTTAGGGTGAGGGTTAGACTCAGGCTCTTAGGGTGAGGGTTAGACTCAGGCTCTTAGGGTTAGGGTTAGACTCAGGCTCTTAGGGTGAGGGTTAGACTCAGGCTCTTAGGGTGAGGGTTCGACTCAGGCTCTTAGGGTTAGGGTTCGATTCAGGCTCTTAGGGTGAGGGTTAGACTCAGGCTCTTAGGGTGAGGGTTAGACTCAGGCTCTTAGGGTTAGGGTTAGACTCAGGCTCTTAGGGTTAGGGTTCGACTCAGGCTCTTAGGGTTAGGGTTCGATTCAGACTCTTAGGGTGAGGGTTAGACTCAGGCTCTTAGGG
The DNA here is from genome assembly GCF_963210335.1 of Falco punctatus. Classification (NCBI taxonomy): domain Eukaryota; kingdom Metazoa; phylum Chordata; class Aves; order Falconiformes; family Falconidae; genus Falco; species Falco punctatus. Next base: position 4,179 of record NW_027660314.1, read on the forward strand.
TGAGGGTTAGACTCAGGCTCTTAGGGTTAGGGTTAGACTCAGGCTCTTAGGGTGAGGGTTAGACTCAGGCTCTTCGGGTTAGGGTTAGACTCAGGCTCTTAGGGTTAGGGTTAGACTCAGGCTCTTAGGGTTAGGGTTAGACTCAGGCTCTTAGGGTTAGGGTTAGACTCAGGCTCTTAGGGTTAGGGTTAGACTCAGGCTCTTTAGGGTTAGGGTTAGACTCAGGCTCTTAGGGTGAGGGTTAGACTCAGGCTCTTCGGGTTAGGGTTAGACTCAGGCTCTTAGGGTTAGGGTTAGACTCAGGCTCTTAGGGTTAGGGTTAGACTCAGGCTCTTAGGGTGAGGGTTAGACTCAGGCTCTTAGGGTTAGGGTTAGACTCAGGCTCTTAGGGTTAGGGTTAGACTCAGGCTCTTAGGGTTAGGGTTAGACTCAGGCTCTTCGGGTTAGGGTTAGACTCAGGCTCTTAGGGTGAGGGTTAGACTCAGGCTCTTAGGGTTAGGGTTAGACTCAGGCTCTTAGGGTTAGGGTTAGACTCAGGCTCTTTAGGGTTAGGGTTAGACTCAGGCTCTTAGGGTTAGGGTTAGACTCAGGCTCTTAGGGTGAGGGTTAGACTCAGGCTCTTAGGGTGAGGGTTAGACTCAGGCTCTTCGGGTTAGGGTTAGACTCAGGCTCTTAGGGTTAGGGTTAGACTCAGACTCTTAGGGTTAGGGTTAGACTCAGGCTCTTAGGGTTAGGGTTAGACTCAGGCTCTTAGGGTTAGGGTTCGACTCAGGCTCTTAGGGTTAGGGTTCGATTCAGACTCTTAGGGTGAGGGTTAGACTCAGGCTCTTAGGGTGAGGGTTAGACTCAGGCTCTTAGGGTTAGGGTTAGACTCAGGCTCTTAGGGTGAGGGTTAGACTCAGGCTCTTCGGGTTAGGGTTAGACTCAGGCTCTTAGGGTTAGGGTTAGACTCAGGCTCTTAGGGTGAGGGTTAGACTCAGGCTCTTAGGGTTAGGGTTAGACTCAGGCTCGTAGGGTTAGGGTTAGACTCAGGCTCTTAGGGTGAGGGTTAGACTCAGGCTCTTAGGGTTAGGGTTAGACTCAGGCTCTTAGGGTTAGGGTTAGACTCAGGCTCGTAGGGTTAGGGTTAGACTCAGGCTCTTAGGGTTAGGGTTAGACTCAGGCTCTTAGGGTTAGGGTTAGACTCAGGCTCTTAGGGTGAGGGTTAGACTCAGGCTCTTAGGGTTAGGGTTAGACTCAGGCTCTTCGGGTTAGGGTTAGACTCAGGCTCTTAGGGTTAGGGTTAGACTCAGGCTCTTAGGGTGAGGGTTAGACTCAGGCTCTTAGGGTGAGGGTTAGACTCAGGCTCTTAGGGTTAGGGTTAGACTCAGGCTCTTAGGGTGAGGGTTAGACTCAGGCTCTTAGGGTGAGGGTTAGACTCAGGCTCTTAGGGTGAGGGTTAGACTCAGGCTCTTAGGGTTAGGGTTAGACTCAGGCTCTTAGGGTTAGGGTTAGACTCAGGCTCTTTAGGGTTAGGGTTAGACTCAGGCTCTTAGGGTGAGGGTTAGACTCAGGCTCTTCGGGTTAGGGTTAGACTCAGGCTCTTAGGGTTAGGGTTAGACTCAGGCTCTTAGGGTTAGGGTTAGACTCAGGCTCTTAGGGTGAGGGTTAGACTCAGGCTCTTAGGGTTAGGGTTAGACTCAGGCTCTTAGGGTTAGGGTTAGACTCAGGCTCTTAGGGTTAGGGTTAGACTCAGGCTCTTCGGGTTAGGGTTAGACTCAGGCTCTTAGGGTGAGGGTTAGACTCAGGCTCTTAGGGTTAGGGTTAGACTCAGGCTCTTAGGGTTAGGGTTAGACTCAGGCTCTTTAGGGTTAGGGTTAGACTCAGGCTCTTAGGGTTAGGGTTAGACTCAGGCTCTTAGGGTGAGGGTTAGACTCAGGCTCTTAGGGTGAGGGTTAGACTCAGGCTCTTAGGGTTAGGGTTAGACTCAGGCTCTTAGGGTTAGGGTTAGACTCAGACTCTTAGGGTTAGGGTTAGACTCAGGCTCTTAGGGTTAGGGTTAGACTCAGGCTCTTAGGGTTAGGGTTCGACTCAGGCTCTTAGGGTTAGGGTTCGATTCAGACTCTTAGGGTGAGGGTTAGACTCAGGCTCTTAGGGTGAGGGTTAGACTCAGGCTCTTAGGGTTAGGGTTAGACTCAGGCTCTTAGGGTGAGGGTTAGACTCAGGCTCTTCGGGTTAGGGTTAGACTCAGGCTCTTAGGGTTAGGGTTAGACTCAGGCTCTTAGGGTGAGGGTTAGACTCAGGCTCTTAGGGTTAGGGTTAGACTCAGGCTCGTAGGGTTAGGGTTAGACTCAGGCTCTTAGGGTGAGGGTTAGACTCAGGCTCTTAGGGTTAGGGTTAGACTCAGGCTCTTAGGGTTAGGGTTAGACTCAGGCTCTTAGGGTTAGGGTTAGACTCAGGCTCGTAGGGTTAGGGTTAGACTCAGGCTCTTAGGGTTAGGGTTAGACTCAGGCTCTTAGGGTTAGGGTTAGACTCAGGCTCTTAGGGTGAGGGTTAGACTCAGGCTCTTAGGGTTAGGGTTAGACTCAGGCTCTTAGGGTTAGGGTTAACTCAGGCTCTTAGGGTGAGGGTTAGACTCAGGCTCTTAGGGTTAGGGTTAGACTCAGGCTCTTAGGGTTAGGGTTAGACTCAGGCTCTTAGGGTGAGGGTTAGACTCAGGCTCTTAGGGTTAGGGTTAGACTCAGGCTCTTAGGGTGAGGGTTAGACTCAGGCTCTTAGGGTTAGGGTTAGACTCAGGCTCTTAGGGTTAGGGTTAGACTCAGGCTCTTAGGGTTAGGGTTAGACTCAGGCTCTTAGGGTTAGGGTTAGACTCAGGCTCTTAGGGTTAGGGTTAGACTCAGGCTCTTAGGGTTAGGGTTAGACTCAGGCTCTTAGGGTGAGGGTTAGACTCAGGCTCTTAGGGTTAGGGTTAGACTCAGGCTCTTAGGGTGAGGGTTAGACTCAGGCTCTTAGGGTTAGGGTTAGACTCAGGCTCTTAGGGTGAGGGTTCGATTCAGGCTCGTAGGGTGAGGGTTCGACTCAGGCTCTTAGGGTTAGGGTTCGACTCAGGCTCTTAGGGTTAGGGTTAGACTCATGCTCTTATGGTGAGGGTTAGACTCAGGCTCTTCGGGTTAGGGTTAGACTCAGGCTCTTAGGGTTAGGGTTAGACTCAGGCTCTTAGGGTTAGGGTTAGACTCAGGCTCTTAGGGTGAGGGTTAGACTTAGGCTCTTAGGGTTAGGGTTAGACTCAGGCTCTTAGGGTTAGGGTTAGACTCAGGCTTATAGGGTTAGGGTTAGACTCAGGCTCTTAGGGTGAGGGTTAGACTCAGGCTCTTCGGGTTAGGGTTAGACTCAGGCTCTTAGGGTTAGGGTTAGACTCAGGCTCTTAGGGTTAGGGTTAGACTCAGGCTTATAGGGTTAGGGTTAGACTCAGGCTCTTAGGGTTAGGGTTAGACTCAGGCTCTTAGGGTGAGGGTTAGACTCAGGCTCTTAGGGTGAGGGTTAGACTCAGGCTCTTAGGGTTAGGGTTAGACTCAGGCTCTTAGGGTGAGGGTTAGACTCAGGCTCTTAGGGTGAGGGTTAGACTCAGGCTCTTAGGGTGAGGGTTAGACTCAGGCTCTTAGGGTTAGGGTTAGACTCAGGCTCTTAGGGTTAGGGTTAGACTCAGGCTCTTAGGGTTAGGGTTCGACTCAGGCTCTTAGGGTTAGGGTTCGATTCAGGCTCTTAGGGTGAGGGTTAGACTCAGGCTCTTAGGGTGAGGGTTAGACTCAGGCTCTTCGGGTTAGGGTTAGACTCAGGCTCTTCGGGTTAGGGTTAGACTCAGGCTCTTAGGGTTAGGGTTCGACTCAGGCTCTTAGGGTTAGGGTTCGATTCAGACTCTTAGGGTGAGGGTTAGACTCAGGCTCTTAGGGTGAGGGTTAGACTCAGGCTCTTAGGGTTAGGGTTAGACTCAGGCTCTTAGGGTGAGGGTTAGACTCAGGCTCTTAGGGTTAGGGTTAGACTCAGGCTCTTAGGGTTAGGGTTAGACTCAGGCTCTTAGGGTTAGGGTTAGACTCAGGCTCTTAGGCTTAAAGATAGACTCAGGCTCTTAGGCTTAAAGTTAGACTCAGGCTCTTAGGCTTAGAGTTAGACTCAGGCTCTTAGGGTGAGTGTTAGACTCAGGCTCTTAGGGTGAGGGTTAGACTCAGGCTCTTAGGGTTAGGGTTAGACTCAGGCTCTTAGGGTTAGGGTTAGACTCAGGCTCTTAGGGTTAGGGTTAGACTCAGGCTCTTAGGGTGAGGGTTAGACTCAGGCTCTTAGGGTTAGGGTTAGACTCAGGCTCTTAGGGTTAGGGTTAGACTCAGGCTCTTAGGGTTAGGGTTAGAATTCAGGCTCTTAGGGTGAGGGTTAGACTCAGACTCTTAGGGTTAGGGTTAGACTCAGGCTCTTAGGGTTAGGGTTAGACTCAGGCTCTTAGGGTTAGGGTTAGACTCAGGCTCTTAGGGTGAGGGTTAGACTCAGGCTCTTAGGGTTAGGGTTAGACTCAGGCTCTTAGGGTGAGGGTTAGACTTAGGCTCTTAGGGTGAGGGTTAGACTCAGGCTCTTAGGGTTAGGGTTAGACTCAGGCTCTTAGGGTTAGGGTTAGACTCAGGCTCTTAGGGTTAGGGTTAGACTCAGGCTCTTCGGGTTAGGGTTAGACTCAGGCTCGTAGGGTTAGGGTTAGACTCAGGCTCTTAGGGTTAGGGTTAGACTCAGGCTCTTAGGGTGAGGGTTAGACTCAGGCTCTTAGGGTTAGGGTTAGACTCAGGCTCTTAGGGTTAGGGTTAGACTCAGGCTCTTAGGGTGAGGGTTAGACTCAGGCTCTTAGGGTTAGGGTTAGACTCAGGCTCTTAGGGTTAGGGTTAGACTCAGGCTCTTAGGGTGAGGGTTAGACTCAGGCTCTTAGGGTTAGGGTTAGACTCAGGCTCTTAGGGTGAGGGTTAGACTCAGGCTCTTAGGGTTAGGGTTAGACTCAGGCTCTTAGGGTTAGGGTTAGACTCAGGCTCTTAGGGTTAGGGTTAGACTCAGGCTCTTAGGGTTAGGGTTAGACTCAGGCTCTTAGGGTTAGGGTTAGACTCAGGCTCTTAGGGTGAGGGTTAGACTCAGGCTCTTAGGGTTAGGGTTAGACTCAGGCTCTTAGGGTGAGGGTTAGACTCAGGCTCTTAGGGTTAGGGTTAGACTCAGGCTCTTAGGGTGAGGGTTAGACTCAGGCTCTTAGGGTTAGGGTTAGACTCAGGCTCTTAGGGTGAGGGTTAGACTCAGGCTCTTAGGGTGAGGGTTAGACTTAGGCTCTTAGGGTTAGGGTTAGACTCAGGCTCTTAGGGTTAGGGTTAGACTCAGGCTTATAGGGTTAGGGTTAGACTCAGGCTCTTAGGGTGAGGGTTAGACTCAGGCTCTTCGGGTTAGGGTTAGACTCAGGCTCTTAGGGTTAGGGTTAGACTCAGGCTCTTAGGGTGAGGGTTAGACTCAGGCTCTTAGGGTGAGGGTTAGACTCAGGCTCTTAGGGTTAGGGTTAGACTCAGGCTCTTAGGGTGAGGGTTAGACTCAGGCTCTTAGGGTGAGGGTTAGACTCAGGCTCTTAGGGTGAGGGTTCGACTCAGGCTCTTAGGGTTAGGGTTCGATTCAGGCTCTTAGGGTGAGGGTTAGACTCAGGCTCTTAGGGTGAGGGTTAGACTCAGGCTCTTAGGGTTAGGGTTAGACTCAGGCTCTTAGGGTTAGGGTTCGACTCAGGCTCTTAGGGTTAGGGTTCGATTCAGACTCTTAGGGTGAGGGTTAGACTCAGGCTCTTAGGGTGAGGGTTAGACTCAGGCTCTTAGGGTTAGGGTTAGACTCAGGCTCTTAGGGTGAGGGTTAGACTCAGGCTCTTCGGGTTAGGGTTAGACTCAGGCTCTTAGGGTTAGGGTTAGACTCAGGCTCTTAGGGTTAGGGTTAGACTCAGGCTCTTAGGGTTAGGGTTAGACTCAGGCTCTTAGGGTTAGGGTTAGACTCAGGCTCTTTAGGGTTAGGGTTAGACTCAGGCTCTTAGGGTGAGGGTTAGACTCAGGCTCTTCGGGTTAGGGTTAGACTCAGGCTCTTAGGGTTAGGGTTAGACTCAGGCTCTTAGGGTTAGGGTTAGACTCAGGCTCTTAGGGTGAGGGTTAGACTCAGGCTCTTAGGGTTAGGGTTAGACTCAGGCTCTTAGGGTTAGGGTTAGACTCAGGCTCTTAGGGTTAGGGTTAGACTCAGGCTCTTCGGGTTAGGGTTAGACTCAGGCTCTTAGGGTGAGGGTTAGACTCAGGCTCTTAGGGTTAGGGTTAGACTCAGGCTCTTAGGGTTAGGGTTAGACTCAGGCTCTTTAGGGTTAGGGTTAGACTCAGGCTCTTAGGGTTAGGGTTAGACTCAGGCTCTTAGGGTGAGGGTTAGACTCAGGCTCTTAGGGTGAGGGTTAGACTCAGGCTCTTAGGGTTAGGGTTAGACTCAGGCTCTTAGGGTTAGGGTTAGACTCAGACTCTTAGGGTTAGGGTTAGACTCAGGCTCTTAGGGTTAGGGTTAGACTCAGGCTCTTAGGGTTAGGGTTCGACTCAGGCTCTTAGGGTTAGGGTTCGATTCAGACTCTTAGGGTGAGGGTTAGACTCAGGCTCTTAGGGTGAGGGTTAGACTCAGGCTCTTAGGGTTAGGGTTAGACTCAGGCTCTTAGGGTGAGGGTTAGACTCAGGCTCTTCGGGTTAGGGTTAGACTCAGGCTCTTAGGGTTAGGGTTAGACTCAGGCTCTTAGGGTGAGGGTTAGACTCAGGCTCTTAGGGTTAGGGTTAGACTCAGGCTCGTAGGGTTAGGGTTAGACTCAGGCTCTTAGGGTGAGGGTTAGACTCAGGCTCTTAGGCTTAAAGTTAGACTCAGGCTCTTAGGCTTAGGGTTAGACTCAGGCTCTTAGGGTTAGGGTTAGACTCAGGCTCGTAGGGTTAGGGTTAGACTCAGGCTCTTAGGGTTAGGGTTAGACTCAGGCTCTTAGGGTTAGGGTTAGACTCAGGCTCTTAGGGTGAGGGTTAGACTCAGGCTCTTAGGGTTAGGGTTAGACTCAGGCTCTTAGGGTTAGGGTTAACTCAGGCTCTTAGGGTGAGGGTTAGACTCAGGCTCTTAGGGTTAGGGTTAGACTCAGGCTCTTAGGGTTAGGGTTAGACTCAGGCTCTTAGGGTGAGGGTTAGACTCAGGCTCTTAGGGTTAGGGTTAGACTCAGGCTCTTAGGGTGAGGGTTAGACTCAGGCTCTTAGGGTTAGGGTTAGACTCAGGCTCTTAGGGTTAGGGTTAGACTCAGGCTCTTAGGGTTAGGGTTAGACTCAGGCTCTTAGGGTTAGGGTTAGACTCAGGCTCTTAGGGTTAGGGTTAGACTCAGGCTCTTAGGGTGAGGGTTAGACTCAGGCTCTTAGGGTTAGGGTTAGACTCAGGCTCTTAGGGTTAGGGTTAGACTCAGGCTCTTAGGGTGAGGGTTAGACTCAGGCTCTTAGGGTTAGGGTTAGACTCAGGCTCTTAGGGTGAGGGTTAGACTCAGGCTCTTAGGGTTAGGGTTAGACTCAGGCTCTTAGGGTGAGGGTTCGATTCAGGCTCGTAGGGTGAGGGTTCGACTCAGGCTCTTAGGGTTAGGGTTCGACTCAGGCTCTTAGGGTTAGGGTTAGACTCATGCTCTTATGGTGAGGGTTAGACTCAGGCTCTTCGGGTTAGGGTTAGACTCAGGCTCTTAGGGTTAGGGTTAGACTCAGGCTCTTAGGGTTAGGGTTAGACTCAGGCTCTTAGGGTGAGGGTTAGACTTAGGCTCTTAGGGTTAGGGTTAGACTCAGGCTCTTAGGGTTAGGGTTAGACTCAGGCTTATAGGGTTAGGGTTAGACTCAGGCTCTTAGGGTGAGGGTTAGACTCAGGCTCTTCGGGTTAGGGTTAGACTCAGGCTCTTAGGGTTAGGGTTAGACTCAGGCTCTTAGGGTTAGGGTTAGACTCAGGCTTATAGGGTTAGGGTTAGACTCAGGCTCTTAGGGTTAGGGTTAGACTCAGGCTCTTAGGGTGAGGGTTAGACTCAGGCTCTTAGGGTGAGGGTTAGACTCAGGCTCTTAGGGTTAGGGTTAGACTCAGGCTCTTAGGGTGAGGGTTAGACTCAGGCTCTTAGGGTGAGGGTTAGACTCAGGCTCTTAGGGTGAGGGTTAGACTCAGGCTCTTAGGGTTAGGGTTAGACTCAGGCTCTTAGGGTTAGGGTTAGACTCAGGCTCTTAGGGTTAGGGTTCGACTCAGGCTCTTAGGGTTAGGGTTCGATTCAGGCTCTTAGGGTGAGGGTTAGACTCAGGCTCTTAGGGTGAGGGTTAGACTCAGGCTCTTCGGGTTAGGGTTAGACTCAGGCTCTTAGGGTTAGGGTTAGACTCAGGCTCTTAGGGTTAGGGTTCGACTCAGGCTCTTAGGGTTAGGGTTCGATTCAGACTCTTAGGGTGAGGGTTAGACTCAGGCTCTTAGGGTGAGGGTTAGACTCAGGCTCTTAGGGTTAGGGTTCGATTCAGGCTCTTAGGGTGAGGGTTAGACTCAGGCTCTTAGGGTGAGGGTTAGACTCAGGCTCTTAGGGTGAGGGTTAGACTCAGGCTCTTAGGGTGAGGGTTAGACTCAGGCTCTTAGGGTTAGGGTTAGACTCAGGCTCTTAGGGTTAGGGTTAGACTCAGGCTCTTAGGGTTAGGGTTAGACTCAGGCTCTTAGGGTGAGGGTTAGACTCAGGCTCTTAGGGTTAGGGTTAGACTCAGGCTCTTAGGGTTAGGGTTAGACTCAGGCTCTTCGGGTTAGGGTTAGACTCAGGCTCTTCGGGTTAGGGTTAGACTCAGGCTCTTAGGCTTAGGGTTAGACTCAGGCTCTTAGGGTGAGGGTTATACTCAGGCTCTTAGGGTTAGGGTTAGACTCAGGCTCTTAGGGTGAGGGTTAGACTCAGGCTCGTAGGGTTAGGGTTAGACTCAGGCTCTTAGAGTAAGGGTTAGACTCAGGCTCTTAGGGTTAGGGTTAGACTCAGGCTCTTAGGCTTAAAGTTAGACTCAGGCTCTTAGGCTTAAAGTTAGACTCAGGCTCTTAGGCTTAGGGTTAGACTCAGGCTCTTAGGGTTAGGGTTAGACTCAGGCTCTTAGGGTTAGGGTTAGACTCAGGCTCTTAGGGTTAGGGTTAGACTCAGGCTCTTAGGGTTAGGGTTAGACTCAGGCTCTTAGGGTTAGGGTTAGACTCAGGCTCTTAGGGTGAGGGTTAGACTCAGGCTCTTAGGGTGAGGGTTAGACTCAGGCTCTTAGGGTGAGGGTTAGACTCAGGCTCTTAGGGTTAGGGTTAGACTCAGGCTCTTAGGGTTAGGGTTAGACTCAGGCTCTTAGGGTGAGGGTTAGACTCAGGCTCTTAGGGTGAGGGTTCGATTCAGGCTCTTAGGGTGAGGGTTAGACTCAGGCTCTTAGGGTTAGGGTTAGACTCAGGCTCTTAGGGTGAGGGTTATACTCAGGCTCTTAGGGTTCGGGTTCGACTCAGGCTCTTAGGGTTAGGGTTCGATTCAGGCTCTTAGGGTGAGGGTTAGACTCAGGCTCTTAGGGTGAGGGTTAGACTCAGGCTCTTAGGGTTAGGGTTAGACTCAGGCTCTTAGGGTGAGGGTTAGACTCAGGCTCTTAGGGTTAGGGTTAGACTCAGGCTCTTAGGGTTAGGGTTAGACTCATGCTCTTAGGGTGAGGGTTAGACTCAGGCTCTTAGGGTGAGGGTTAGACTCAGGCTCTTAGGCTTAGGGTTAGACTCAGGCTCTTAGGCTTAGGGTTAGACTCAGGCTCTTAGGGTTAGGGTTAGACTCAGGCTCTTAGGGTTAGGGTTAGACTCAGGCTCTTAGGCTTAGGGTTAGACTCAGGCTCTTAGGGTTAGGGTTAGACTCAGGCTCTTAGGGTTAGGGTTAGACTCAGGCTCTTAGGGTTAGGGTTAGACTCAGGCTCTTAGGGTGAGGGTTAGACTCAGGCTCTTCGGGTTAGGGTTAGACTCAGGCTCTTAGGGTGAGGGTTAGACTCAGGCTCTTAGGGTTAGGGTTAGACTCAGGCTCTTAGGGTTAGGGTTAGACTCAGGCTCTTAGGGTGAGGGTTAGACTCAGGCTCTTAGGGTTAGGGTTAGACTCAGGCTCTTAGGGTTAGGGTTAGACTCAGGCTCTTAGGGTTAGGGTTAGACTCAGGCTCTTAGGGTGAGGGTTAGACTCAGGCTCTTATGGTGAGGGTTAGACTCAGGCTCTTAGGGTTAGGGTTAGACTCAGGCTCTTCGGGTTAGGGTTAGACTCAGGCTCTTAGGCTTAGGGTTAGACTCAGGCTCTTAGGGTGAGGGTTATACTCAGGCTCTTAGGGTTAGGGTTAGACTCAGGCTCTTAGGCTTAGGGTTAGACTTCAGGCTCTTAGGGTGAGGGTTAGACTCAGACTCTTAGGGTTAGGGTTAGACTCAGGCTCTTAGGGTTAGGGTTAGACTCAGGCTCTTAGGCCTAAAGTTAGACTCAGGCTCTTAGGGTGAGGGTTAGACTCAGGCTCTTAGGGTTAGGGTTAGACTCAGGCTCTTAGGGTTAGGGTTAGACTCAGGCTCTTAGGCTTAGGGTTAGACTCAGGCTCTTAGGGTTAGGGTTAGACTCAGGCTCTTAGGGTGAGGGTTAGACTCAGGCTCTTAGGGTTAGGGTTAGACTCAGGCTCTTCGGGTTAGGGTTAGACTCAGGCTCTTAGGGTTAGGGTTAGACTCAGGCTCTTAGGGTTAGGGTTAGACTCAGGCTCTTAGGGTGAGGGTTAGACTCAGGCTCTTAGGGTGAGGGTTAGACTCAGGCTCTTAGGGTTAGGGTTCGACTCAGGCTCTTAGGGTTAGGGTTCGATTCAGACTCTTAGGGTTAAGGTTAGACTCAGGCTCTTAGGGTGAGGGTTAGACTCAGGCTCTTAGGGTTAGGGTTAGACTCAGGCTCTTAGGGTGAGGGTTAGACTCAGGCTCGTAGGGTTAGGGTTAGACTCAGGCTCTTAGGGTTAGGGTTAGACTCAGGCTCTTAGGGTGAGGGTTAGACTCAGGCTCTTAGGGTTAGGGTTAGACTCAGGCTCTTAGGCTTAAAGTTAGACTCAGGCTCTTAGGCTTAAAGTTAGACTCAGGCTCTTAGGCTTAGAGTTAGACTCAGGCTCTTAGGGTGAGGGTTAGACTCAGGCTCTTAGGGTGAGGGTTAGACTCAGGCTCTTAGGGTTAGGGTTAGACTCAGGCTCTTAGGGTTAGGGTTAGACTCAGGCTCTTAGGGTTAGGGTTAGACTCAGGCTCTTAGGGTGAGGGTTAGACTCAGGCTCTTAGGGTTAGGGTTAGACTCAGGCTCTTAGGGTGAGGGTTAGACTCAGGCTCTTAGGGTTAGGGTTAGACTCAGGCTCTTCGGGTTAGGGTTAGACTCAGGCTCTTAGGCTTAGGGTTAGACTCAGGCTCTTAGGGTGAGGGTTATACGCAGGCTCTTAGGGTTAGGGTTAGACTCAGGCTCTTAGGGTTAGGGTTAGACTCAGGCTCTTAGGCTTAGGGTTAGACTCAGGCTCTTAGAGTAAGGGTTAGACTCAGGCTCTTAGGGTTAGGGTTAGACTCAGGCTCTTAGGGTTAGGGTTAGACTCAGGCTCTTAGGCTTAAAGTTAGACTCAGGCTCTTAGGCTTAAAGTTAGACTCAGGCTCTTAGGCTTAGGGTTAGACTCAGGCTCTTAGGGTTAGGGTTAGACTCAGGCTCTTAGGGTTAGGGTTAGACTCAGGCTCTTAGGGTTAGGGTTAGACTCAGGCTCTTAGGGTTAGGGTTAGACTCAGGCTCTTAGGGTTAGGGTTAGACTCAGGCTCTTAGGGTTAGGGTTAGACTCAGGCTCTTAGGGTGAGGGTTAGACTCAGGCTCTTAGGGTGAGGGTTAGACTCAGGCTCTTAGGGTTAGGGTTAGACTCAGGCTCTTAGGGTTAGGGTTAGACTCAGGCTCTTAGGGTGAGGGTTAGACTCAGGCTCTTAGGGTGAGGGTTAGACTCAGGCTCTTAGGGTTAGGGTTAGACTCAGGCTCTTAGGGTTAGGGTTAGACTCAGGCTCTTAGGGTTAGGGTTCGACTCAGGCTCTTAGGGTTAGGGTTCGATTCAGGCTCTTTAGGGTGAGGGTTAGACTCAGGCTCGTAGGGTTAGGGTTAGACTCAGGCTCTTAGGGTGAGGGTTAGACTCAGGCTCTTCGGGTTAGGGTTAGACTCAGGCTCTTAGGGTTAGGGTTAGACTCAGGCTCTTAGGGTGAGGGTTAGACTCAGGCTCTTAGGGTTAGGGTTAGACTCAGGCTCTTAGGGTTAGGGTTAGACTCAGGCTCTTAGGGTTAGGGTTAGACTCAGGCTCTTCGGGTTAGGGTTAGACTCAGGCTCGTAGGGTTAGGGTTAGACTCAGGCTCTTAGGGTTAGGGTTAGACTCAGGCTCTTAGGGTGAGGGTTAGACTCAGGCTCTTAGGGTTAGGGTTAGACTCAGGCTCTTAGGGTGAGGGTTAGACTCAGGCTCTTAGGGTGAGGGTTAGACTCAGGCTCTTAGGGTTAGGGTTAGACTCAGGCTCTTAGGGTTAGGGTTAGACTCAGGCTCTTAGGGTTAGGGTTAGACTCAGGCTCTTAGGGTTAGGGTTAGACTCAGGCTCTTAGGGTGAGGGTTAGACTCAGGCTCTTAGGGTTAGGGTTAGACTCAGGCTCTTAGGGTTAGGGTTAGACTCAGGCTCTTAGGGTTAGGGTTAGACTCAGGCTCTTAGGGTTAGGGTTAGACTCAGGCTCTTAGGGTTAGGGTTAGACTCAGGCTCTTAGGGTGAGGGTTAGACTCAGGCTCTTAGGGTTAGGGTTAGACTCAGGCTCTTAGGGTTAGGGTTAGACTCAGGCTCTTAGGGTTAGGGTTAGACTCAGGCTCTTAGGGTTAGGGTTAGACTCAGGCTCTTAGGGTGAGGGTTAGACTCAGGCTCTTAGGGTTAGGGTTCGACTCAGGCTCTTAGGGTGAGGGTTCGATTCAGGCTCGTAGGGTGAGGGTTCGACTCAGGCTCTTAGGGTTAGGGTTAGACTCATGCTCTTATGGTGAGGGTTAGACTCAGGCTCTTCGGGTTAGGGTTAGACTCAGGCTCTTAGGGTTAGGGTTAGACTCAGGCTCTTAGGGTTAGGGTTAGACTCAGGCTCTTAGGGTGAGGGTTAGACTTAGGCTCTTAGGGTTAGGGTTAGACTCAGGCTCTTAGGGTTAGGGTTAGACTCAGGCTCTTAGGGTGAGGGTTAGACTCAGGCTCTTAGGGTTAGGGTTAGACTCAGGCTCTTAGGGTTAGGGTTAGACTCAGGCTCATAGGGTTAGGGTTAGACTCAGGCTCTTAGGGTGAGGGTTAGACTCAGGCTCTTAGGGTTAGGGTTAGACTCAGGCTCTTAGGGTTAGGGTTAGACTCAGGCTCTTAGGGTTAGGGTTAGACTCAGGCTCTTAGGCTTAGGGTTAGACTCAGGCTCTTAGGGTGAGGGTTAGACTCAGGCTCTTAGGGTGAGGGTTAGACTCAGGCTCTTAGGGTTAGGGTTAGACTCAGGCTCTTAGGGTTAGTGTTCGACTCAGGCTCTTAGGGTTAGGGTTCGATTCAGGCTCTTAGGGTGAGGGTTAGACTCAGGCTCTTAGGGTTAGGGTTAGACTCAGGCTCTTAGGGTTAGGGTTAGACTCAGGCTCTTAGGGTGAGGGTTAGACTCAGGCTCTTAGGGTTAGGGTTAGACTCAGGCTCTTAGGGTGAAAGTTAGACTTAGGCTCTTAGGGTTAGGGTTAGACTCAGGCTCTTAGGGTTAGGGTTAGACTCAGGCTTATAGGGTTAGGGTTAGACTCAGGCTCTTAGGGTGAGGGTTAGACTCAGGCTCTTCGGGTTAGGGTTAGACTCAGGCTCTTAGGGTTAGGGTTAGACTCAGGCTCTTAGGGTGAGGGTTAGACTCAGGCTCTTAGGGTGAGGGTTAGAGTCAGGCTCTTAGGGTGAGGGTTAGACTCAGGCTCTTAGGGTGAGGGTTAGACTCAGGCTCTTAGGGTGAGGGTTAGACTCAGGCTCTTAGGGTTAGGCTTAGACTCATGCTCTTAGGGTGAGGGTTAGACTCAGGCTCTTAGGGTTAGGGTTAGACTCAGGCTCTTAGGGTGAGGGTTCGACTCAGGCTCTTAGGGTTAGGGTTCGATTCAGGCTCTTAGGGTGAGGGTTAGACTCAGGCTCTTAGGGTGAGGGTTAGACTCAGGCTCTTAGGGTTAGGGTTAGACTCAGGCTCTTAGGGTGAGGGTTAGACTCAGGCTCTTAGGGTTAGGGTTAGACTCAGGCTCTTAGGGTTAGGGTTAGACTCAGGCTCTTAGGGTGAGGGTTAGACTCAGGCTCTTAGGGTTAGGGTTAGACTCAGGCTCTTAGGGTTAGGGTTAGACTCAGGCTCTTAGGGTGAGGGTTAGACTCAGGCTCTTAGGGTTAGGGTTAGACTCAGGCTCTTAGGGTTAGGGTTAGACTCAGGCTCTTAGGGTTAGGGTTAGACTCAGGCTCTTAGGGTTAGGGTTAGACTCAGGCTCTTAGGGTTAGGGTTAGACTCAGGCTCTTAGGGTTAGGGTTAGACTCAGGCTCTTAGGGTGAGGGTTAGACTCAGGCTCTTAGGGTGAGGGTTCGACTCAGGCTCTTAGGGTGAGGGTTCGATTCAGGCTCTTAGGGTGAGGGTTCGACTCAGGCTCTTAGGGTTAGGGTTAGACTCATGCTCTTATGGTGAGGGTTAGACTCAGGCTCTTAGGGTGACGGTTAGACTCAGGCTCTTAGGGTGAGGGTTAGACTCAGGCTCTTAGGGTTAGGGTTAGACTCAGGCTCTTAGGGTGAGGGTTAGACTTAGGCTCTTAGGGTTAGGGTTAGACTCAGGCTCTTAGGGTTAGGGTTAGACTCAGGCTTATAGGATTAGGGTTAGACTCAGGCTCTTAGGGTGAGGGTTAGACTCAGGCTCTTCGGGTTAGGGTTAGACTCAGGCTCTTCGGGTTAGGGTTAGACTCAGGCTCTTAGGGTGAGGGTTAGACTCAGGCTCTTAGGGTGAGGGTTAGACTCAGGCTCTTAGGGTTAGGGTTAGACTCAGGCTCTTAGGGTTAGGGTTAGACTCAGGCTCTTAGGGTTAGGGTTAGACTCAGGCTCTTAGGGTGAGGGTTAGACTCAGGCTCTTAGGGTGAGGGTTAGACTCAGGCTCTTAGGGTGAGGGTTAGACTCAGGCTCTTAGGGTTAGGGTTAGACTCAGGCTCTTAGGGTTAGGGTTCGACTCAGGCTCTTAGGGTTTGGGTTAGACTCAGGCTCTTAGGGTGAGGGTTAGACTCAGGCTCTTAGGGTTAGGGTTAGACTCAGGCTCTTAGGGTGAGGGTTAGACTCAGGCTCTTAGGGTTAGGGTTAGACTCAGGCTCTTAGGGTGAGGGTTAGACTTAGGCTCTTAGGGTTAGGGTTAGACTCAGGCTCTTAGGGTTAGGGTTAGACTCAGGCTTATAGGGTTAGGGTTAGACTCAGGCTCTTAGGGTGAGTGTTAGACTCAGGCTCTTCGGGTTAGGGTTAGACTCAGGCTCTTAGGGTTAGGGTTAGACTCAGGCTCTTAGGGTTAGGGTTAGACTCAGGCTCTTAGGGTGAGGGTTAGACTCAGGCTCTTAGGGTTAGGGTTAGACTCAGGCTCTTAGGGTGAGGGTTAGACTCAGGCTCTTAGGGTGAGGGTTAGACTCAGGCTCTTAGGGTTAGGGTTAGACTCAGGCTCTTAGGGTGAGGGTTAGACTCAGGCTCTTAGGGTGAGGGTTAGACTCAGGCTCTTAGGGTTAGGGTTCGACTCAGGCTCTTAGGGTTAGGGTTCGACTCAGGCTCTTAGGGTTAGGGTTCGATTCAGGCTCTTAGGGTGAGGGTTAGACTCAGGCTCTTAGGGTTAGGGTTAGACTCAGGCTCTTAGGGTGAGGGTTAGACTCAGGCTCTTAGGGTTAGGCTTAGACTCAGGCTCTTAGGGTTAGGGTTAGACTCAGGCTCTTAGGGTGAGGGTTAGACTCAGGCTCTTAGGGTTAGGGTTAGACTCAGGCTCTTAGGGTGAGGGTTAGACTCAGGCTCTTAGGGTTAGGGTTAGACTCAGGCTCTTAGGGTTAGGGTTAGACTCAGGCTCTTAGGGTGAGGGTTAGACTCAGGCTCTTAGGGTTAGGGTTAGACTCAGGCTCTTAGGGTGAGGGTTAGACTCAGGCTCTTAGGGTGAGGGTTAGACTCAGGCTCTTAGGGTGAGGGTTAGACTCAGGCTCTTAGGGTGAGGGTTAGACTCAGGCTCTTAGGGTTAGGGTTAGACTCAGGCTCTTAGGGTGAGGGTTAGACTCAGGCTCTTAGGGTGAGGGTTAGACTCAGGCTCTTAGGGTTAGGGTTAGACTCAGGCTCTTAGGGTTAGGGTTAGACTCAGGCTCTTAGGGTTAGGGTTCGACTCAGGCTCTTAGGGTTAGGGTTCGATTCAGGCTCTTAGGGTGAGGGTTAGACTCAGGCTCTTAGGGTGAGGGTTAGACTCAGGCTCTTAGGGTTAGGGTTAGACTCAGGCTCTTAGGGTGAGGGTTAGACTCAGGCTCTTAGGGTTAGGGTTAGACTCAGGCTCTTAGGGTTAGGGTTAGACTCAGGCTCTTAGGGTGAGGGTTAGACTCAGGCTTTTAGGGTGAGGGTTAGACTCAGGCTCTTAGGCTTAGGGTTAGACTCAGGCTCTTAGGCTTAGGGTTAGACTCAGGCTCTTAGGGTTAGGGTTAGACTCAGGCTCTTAGGGTGAGGGTTAGACTCAGGCTCTTAGGGTTAGGGTTAGACTCAGGCTCTTAGGGTTAGGGTTAGACTCAGGCTCTTAGGCTTAGGGTTAGACTCAGGCTCTTAGGGGGAGGGTTAGACTCAGGCTCTTAGGGTTAGGGTTAGACTCAGGCTCTTAGGGTGAGGGTTAGACTCAGGCTCTTAGGGTTAGGGTTAGACTCAGGCTCTTAGGGTTAGGGTTAGACTCAGGCTCTTCGGGTTAGGGTTAGACTCAGGCTCTTAGGCTTAGGGTTAGACTCAGGCTCTTAGGGTGAGGGTTATACTCAGGCTCTTAGGGTTAGGGTTAGACTCAGGCTCTTAGGGTTAGGGTTAGACTCAGGCTCTTAGGGTGAGGGTTAGACTTCAGGCTCTTAGGGTGAGGGTTAGACTAAGACTCTTAGGGTTAGGGTTAGACTCAGGCTCTTAGGGTTAGGGTTAGACTCAGGCTCTTAGGGTTAGGGTTAGACTCAGGCTCTTAGGCTTAAAGTTAGACTCAGGCTCTTAGGCTTAGGGTTAGACTCAGGCTCTTAGGGTTAGGGTTAGACTCAGGCTCTTAGGCTTAGGGTTAGACTCAGGCTCTTAGGCTTAGGGTTAGACTCAGGCTCTTAGGGTGAGGGTTAGACTCAGGCTCTTAGGGTTAGGGTTAGACTCAGGCTCTTAGGGTTAGGGTTAGACTCAGGCTCTTAGGGTGAGGGTTAGACTCAGGCTCTTAGGGTGAGGGTTAGACTCAGGCTCTTAGGGTGAGGGTTAGACTCAGGCTCTTAGGGTTAGGGTTAGACTCAGGCTCTTAGGGTTAGGGTTAGACTCAGGCTCTTAGGGTGAGGGTTAGACTCAGGCTCTTAGGGTTAGGGTTAGACTCAGGCTCTTAGGGTTAGGGTTAGACTCAGGCTCTTAGGGTGAGGGTTAGACTCAGGCTCTTAGGGTTAGGGTTAGACTCAGGCTCTTAGGGTGAAAGTTAGACTTAGGCTCTTAGGGTTAGGGTTAGACTCAGGCTCTTAGGGTTAGGGTTAGACTCAGGCTTATAGGGTTAGGGTTAGACTCAGGCTCTTAGGGTGAGGGTTAGACTCAGGCTCTTCGGGTTAGGGTTAGACTCAGGCTCTTAGGGTTAGGGTTAGACTCAGGCTCTTAGGGTGAGGGTTAGACTCAGGCTCTTAGGGTGAGGGTTAGAGTCAGGCTCTTAGGGTGAGGGTTAGACTCAGGCTCTTAGGGTGAGGGTTAGACTCAGGCTCTTAGGGTGAGGGTTAGACTCAGGCTCTTAGGGTTAGGCTTAGACTCAGGCTCTTAGGGTGAGGGTTAGACTCAGGCTCTTAGGGTTAGGGTTAGACTCAGGCTCTTAGGGTGAGGGTTCGACTCAGGCTCTTAGGGTTAGGGTTCGATTCAGGCTCTTAGGGTGAGGGTTAGACTCAGGCTCTTAGGGTGAGGGTTAGACTCAGGCTCTTAGGGTTAGGGTTAGACTCAGGCTCTTAGGGTGAGGGTTAGACTCAGGCTCTTAGGGTTAGGGTTAGACTCAGGCTCTTAGGGTGAGGGTTAGACTCAGGCTCTTAGGGTTAGGGTTAGACTCAGGCTCTTAGGGTTAGGGTTAGACTCAGGCTCTTAGGGTGAGGGTTAGACTCAGGCTCTTAGGGTTAGGGTTAGACTCAGGCTCTTAGGGTTAGGGTTAGACTCAGGCTCTTAGGGTTAGGGTTAGACTCAGGCTCTTAGGGTTAGGGTTAGACTCAGGCTCTTAGGGTTAGGGTTAGACTCAGGCTCTTAGGGTTAGGGTTAGACTCAGGCTCTTAGGGTGAGGGTTAGACTCAGGCTCTTAGGGTGAGGGTTCGACTCAGGCTCTTAGGGTGAGGGTTCGATTCAGGCTCTTAGGGTGAGGGTTCGACTCAGGCTCTTAGGGTTAGGGTTAGACTCATGCTCTTATGGTGAGGGTTAGACTCAGGCTCTTAGGGTGACGGTTAGACTCAGGCTCTTAGGGTGAGGGTTAGACTCAGGCTCTTAGGGTTAGGGTTAGACTCAGGCTCTTAGGGTGAGGGTTAGACTTAGGCTCTTAGGGTTAGGGTTAGACTCAGGCTCTTAGGGTTAGGGTTAGACTCAGGCTTATAGGATTAGGGTTAGACTCAGGCTCTTAGGGTGAGGGTTAGACTCAGGCTCTTCGGGTTAGGGTTAGACTCAGGCTCTTCGGGTTAGGGTTAGACTCAGGCTCTTAGGGTGAGGGTTAGACTCAGGCTCTTAGGGTGAGGGTTAGACTCAGGCTCTTAGGGTTAGGGTTAGACTCAGGCTCTTAGGGTTAGGGTTAGACTCAGGCTCTTAGGGTTAGGGTTAGACTCAGGCTCTTAGGGTGAGGGTTAGACTCAGGCTCTTAGGGTGAGGGTTAGACTCAGGCTCTTAGGGTGAGGGTTAGACTCAGGCTCTTAGGGTTAGGGTTAGACTCAGGCTCTTAGGGTTAGGGTTCGACTCAGGCTCTTAGGGTTTGGGTTAGACTCAGGCTCTTAGGGTGAGGGTTAGACTCAGGCTCTTAGGGTTAGGGTTAGACTCAGGCTCTTAGGGTGAGGGTTAGACTCAGGCTCTTAGGGTTAGGGTTAGACTCAGGCTCTTAGGGTGAGGGTTAGACTTAGGCTCTTAGGGTTAGGGTTAGACTCAGGCTCTTAGGGTTAGGGTTAGACTCAGGCTTATAGGGTTAGGGTTAGACTCAGGCTCTTAGGGTGAGTGTTAGACTCAGGCTCTTCGGGTTAGGGTTAGACTCAGGCTCTTAGGGTTAGGGTTAGACTCAGGCTCTTAGGGTTAGGGTTAGACTCAGGCTCTTAGGGTGAGGGTTAGACTCAGGCTCTTAGGGTTAGGGTTAGACTCAGGCTCTTAGGGTGAGGGTTAGACTCAGGCTCTTAGGGTGAGGGTTAGACTCAGGCTCTTAGGGTTAGGGTTAGACTCAGGCTCTTAGGGTGAGGGTTAGACTCAGGCTCTTAGGGTGAGGGTTAGACTCAGGCTCTTAGGGTTAGGGTTCGACTCAGGCTCTTAGGGTTAGGGTTCGACTCAGGCTCTTAGGGTTAGGGTTCGATTCAGGCTCTTAGGGTGAGGGTTAGACTCAGGCTCTTAGGGTTAGGGTTAGACTCAGGCTCTTAGGGTGAGGGTTAGACTCAGGCTCTTAGGGTTAGGCTTAGACTCAGGCTCTTAGGGTTAGGGTTAGACTCAGGCTCTTAGGGTGAGGGTTAGACTCAGGCTCTTAGGGTTAGGGTTAGACTCAGGCTCTTAGGGTGAGGGTTAGACTCAGGCTCTTAGGGTTAGGGTTAGACTCAGGCTCTTAGGGTTAGGGTTAGACTCAGGCTCTTAGGGTGAGGGTTAGACTCAGGCTCTTAGGGTTAGGGTTAGACTCAGGCTCTTAGGGTGAGGGTTAGACTCAGGCTCTTAGGGTGAGGGTTAGACTCAGGCTCTTAGGGTGAGGGTTAGACTCAGGCTCTTAGGGTGAGGGTTAGACTCAGGCTCTTAGGGTTAGGGTTAGACTCAGGCTTTTAGGGTGAGGGTTAGACTCAGGCTCTTAGGCTTAGGGTTAGACTCAGGCTCTTAGGCTTAGGGTTAGACTCAGGCTCTTAGGGTTAGGGTTAGACTCAGGCTCTTAGGGTGAGGGTTAGACTCAGGCTCTTAGGGTTAGGGTTAGACTCAGGCTCTTAGGGTTAGGGTTAGACTCAGGCTCTTAGGCTTAGGGTTAGACTCAGGCTCTTAGGGGGAGGGTTAGACTCAGGCTCTTAGGGTTAGGGTTAGACTCAGGCTCTTAGGGTGAGGGTTAGACTCAGGCTCTTAGGGTTAGGGTTAGACTCAGGCTCTTAGGGTTAGGGTTAGACTCAGGCTCTTCGGGTTAGGGTTAGACTCAGGCTCTTAGGCTTAGGGTTAGACTCAGGCTCTTAGGGTGAGGGTTATACTCAGGCTCTTAGGGTTAGGGTTAGACTCAGGCTCTTAGGGTTAGGGTTAGACTCAGGCTCTTAGGGTGAGGGTTAGACTTCAGGCTCTTAGGGTGAGGGTTAGACTAAGACTCTTAGGGTTAGGGTTAGACTCAGGCTCTTAGGGTTAGGGTTAGACTCAGGCTCTTAGGGTTAGGGTTAGACTCAGGCTCTTAGGCTTAAAGTTAGACTCAGGCTCTTAGGCTTAGGGTTAGACTCAGGCTCTTAGGGTTAGGGTTAGACTCAGGCTCTTAGGCTTAGGGTTAGACTCAGGCTCTTAGGCTTAGGGTTAGACTCAGGCTCTTAGGGTGAGGGTTAGACTCAGGCTCTTAGGGTTAGGGTTAGACTCAGGCTCTTAGGGTTAGGGTTAGACTCAGGCTCTTAGGGTGAGGGTTAGACTCAGGCTCTTAGGGTGAGGGTTAGACTCAGGCTCTTAGGGTGAGGGTTAGACTCAGGCTCTTAGGGTTAGGGTTAGACTCAGGCTCTTAGGGTTAGGGTTAGACTCAGGCTCTTAGGGTGAGGGTTAGACTCAGGCTCTTAGGGTTAGGGTTAGACTCAGGCTCTTAGGGTTAGGGTTAGACTCAGGCTCTTAGGGTTAGGGTTAGACTCAGGCTCTTAGGGTTAGGGTTCGACTCAGGCTCTTAGGGTGAGGGTTAGACTCAGGCTCTTAGGGTTAGGGTTCGACTCAGGCTCTTAGGGTTAGGGTTCGATTCAGGCTCTTAGGGTGAGGGTTAGACTCAGGCTCTTAGGGTGAGGGTTAGACTCAGGCTCTTAGGGTTAGGGTTAGACTCAGGCTCTTAGGGTTAGGGTTAGACTCAGGCTCTTAGGGTGAGGGTTAGACTCAGGCTCTTAGGGTTAGGGTTAGACTCAGGCTCTTAGGGTTAGGGTTAGACTCAGGCTCTTAGGGTTAGGGTTAGACTCAGGCTCTTAGGGTGAGGGTTAGACTCAGGCTCTTAGGGTTAGGGTTAGACTCAGGCTCTTAGGGTTAGGGTTAGACTCAGGCTCTTCGGGTTAGGGTTAGACTCAGGCTCTTAGGCTTAGGGTTAGACTCAGGCTCTTAGGGTGAGGGTTATACTCAGGCTCTTAGGGTTAGGGTTAGACTCAGGCTCTTAGGGTTAGGGTTAGACTCAGGCTCTTAGGCTTAGGGTTAGACTTCAGGCTCTTAGGGTGAGGGTTAGACTCAGACTCTTAGGGTTAGGGTTAGACTCAGGCTCTTAGGGTTAGGGTTAGACTCAGGCTCTTAGGGTTAGGGTTAGACTCAGGCTCTTAGGGTGAGGGTTAGACTCAGGCTCTTAGGGTTAGGGTTAGACTCAGGCTCTTAGGGTGAGGGTTAGACTCAGGCTCTTAGGGTTAGGGTTAGACTCAGGCTCTTCGGGTTAGGGTTAGACTCAGGCTCTTAGGGTGAGGGTTAGACTCAGGCTCTTAGGGTGAGGGTTATACTCAGGCTCTTAGGGTTAGGGTTAGACTCAGGCTCTTAGGGTTAGGGTTAGACTCAGGCTCTTAGGCTTAGGGTTAGACTTCAGGCTCTTAGGGTTAGGGTTAGACTCAGACTCTTAGGGTTAGGGTTAGACTCAGGCTCTTAGGGTTAGGGTTAGACTCAGGCTCTTAGGGTGAGGGTTAGACTCAGGCTCTTAGGGTTAGGGTTAGACTCAGGCTCTTAGGGTTAGGGTTAGACTCAGGCTCTTAGGGTTAGGGTTAGACTCAGGCTCTTAGGGTGAGGGTTAGACTCAGGCTCTTAGGGTTAGGGTTAGACTCAGGCTCTTAGGGTTAGGGTTAGACTCAGGCTCTTAGGGTTAGGGTTAGACTCAGGCTCTTCGGGTTAGGGTTAGACTCAGGCTCTTAGGCTTAGGGTTAGACTCAGGCTCTTAGGGTGAGGGTTATACTCAGGCTCTTAGGGTTAGGGTTAGACTCAGGCTCTTAGGGTTAGGGTTAGACTCAGGCTCTTAGGCTTAGGGTTAGACTTCAGGCTCTTAGGGTTAGGGTTAGACTCAGACTCTTAGGGTTAGGGTTAGACTCAGGCTCTTAGGGTTAGGGTTAGACTCAGGCTCTTAGGGTGAGGGTTAGACTCAGGCTCTTAGGGTTAGGGTTAGACTCAGGCTCTTAGGGTTAGGGTTAGACTCAGGCTCTTAGGGTTAGGGTTAGACTCAGGCTCTTAGGGTGAGGGTTAGACTCAGGCTCTTAGGGTTAGGGTTAGACTCAGGCTCTTAGGGTTAGGGTTAGACTCAGGCTCTTAGGGTTAGGGTTAGACTCAGGCTCTTCGGGTTAGGGTTAGACTCAGGCTCTTAGGCTTAGGGTTAGACTCAGGCTCTTAGGGTGAGGGTTAGACTCAGGCTCTTAGGGTTAGGGTTAGACTCAGGCTCTTAGGGTTAGGGTTAGACTCAGGCTCTTAGGCTTAGGGTTAGACTCAGGCTCTTAGGGTGAGGGTTAGACTCAGACTCTTAGGGTTAGGGTTAGACTCAGGCTCTTAGGGTTAGGGTTAGACTCAGGCTCTTAGGGTGAGGGTTAGACTCAGGCTCTTAGGGTGAGGGTTAGACTCAGGCTCTTAGGGTTAGGGTTAGACTCAGGCTCTTAGGGTTAGGGTTAGACTCAGGCTCTTAGGGTTAGGGTTCGACTCAGGCTCTTAGGGTTAGGGTTCGATTCAGGCTCTTAGGGTGAGGGTTAGACTCAGGCTCTTAGGGTGAGGGTTAGACTCAGGCTCTTAGGGTTAGGGTTAGACTCAGGCTCTTAGGGTGAGGGTTAGACTCAGGCTCTTAGGGTTAGGGTTAGACTCAGGCTCTTAGGGTTAGGGTTAGACTCATGCTCTTAGGGTGAGGGTTAGACTCAGGCTCTTAGGGTGAGGGTTAGACTCAGGCTCTTAGGCTTAGGGTTAGACTCAGGCTCTTAGGGTTAGGGTTAGACTCAGGCTCTTAGGCTTAGGGTTAGACTCAGGCTCTTAGGGTTAGGGTTAGACTCAGGCTCTTAGGGTGAGGGTTAGACTCAGGCTCTTAGGGTTAGGGTTCGACTCAGGCTCTTAGGGTTAGGGTTCGATTCAGGCTCTTAGGGTGAGGGTTAGACTCAGGCTCTTAGGGTGAGGGTTAGACTCAGGCTCTTAGGGTTAGGGTTAGACTCAGGCTCTTAGGGTTAGGGTTAGACTCAGGCTCTTAGGGTGAGGGTTAGACTCAGGCTCTTAGGGTTAGGGTTAGACTCAGGCTCTTAGGGTTAGGGTTAGACTCAGGCTCTTAGGGTTAGGGTTAGACTCAGGCTCTTAGGGTGAGGGTTAGACTCAGGCTCTTAGGGTTAGGGTTAGACTCAGGCTCTTAGGGTTAGGGTTAGACTCAGGCTCTTCGGGTTAGGGTTAGACTCAGGCTCTTAGGCTTAGGGTTAGACTCAGGCTCTTAGGGTGAGGGTTATACTCAGGCTCTTAGGGTTAGGGTTAGACTCAGGCTCTTAGGGTTAGGGTTAGACTCAGGCTCTTAGGCTTAGGGTTAGACTTCAGGCTCTTAGGGTGAGGGTTAGACTCAGACTCTTAGGGTTAGGGTTAGACTCAGGCTCTTAGGGTTAGGGTTAGACTCAGGCTCTTAGGGTTAGGGTTAGACTCAGGCTCTTAGGGTGAGGGTTAGACTCAGGCTCTTAGGGTTAGGGTTAGACTCAGGCTCTTAGGGTTAGGGTTAGACTCAGGCTCTTAGGGTTAGGGTTAGACTCAGGCTCTTCGGGTTAGGGTTAGACTCAGGCTCTTAGGCTTAGGGTTAGACTCAGGCTCTTAGGGTGAGGGTTATACTCAGGCTCTTAGGGTTAGGGTTAGACTCAGGCTCTTAGGGTTAGGGTTAGACTCAGGCTCTTAGGCTTAGGGTTAGACTTCAGGCTCTTAGGGTTAGGGTTAGACTCAGACTCTTAGGGTTAGGGTTAGACTCAGGCTCTTAGGGTTAGGGTTAGACTCAGGCTCTTAGGGTGAGGGTTAGACTCAGGCTCTTAGGGTTAGGGTTAGACTCAGGCTCTTAGGGTTAGGGTTAGACTCAGGCTCTTAGGGTTAGGGTTAGACTCAGGCTCTTAGGGTGAGGGTTAGACTCAGGCTCTTAGGGTTAGGGTTAGACTCAGGCTCTTAGGGTGAGGGTTAGACTCAGGCTCTTAGGGTTAGGGTTAGACTCAGGCTCTTCGGGTTAGGGTTAGACTCAGGCTCTTAGGCTTAGGGTTAGACTCAGGCTCTTAGGGTGAGGGTTATACTCAGGCTCTTAGGGTTAGGGTTAGACTCAGGCTCTTAGGGTTAGGGTTAGACTCAGGCTCTTAGGCTTAGGGTTAGACTCAGGCTCTTAGGGTGAGGGTTAGACTCAGACTCTTAGGGTTAGGGTTAGACTCAGGCTCTTAGGGTTAGGGTTAGACTCAGGCTCTTAGGCTTAAAGTTAGACTCAGGCTCTTAGGCTTAAAGTTAGACTCAGGCTCTTAGGGTGAGGGTTAGACTCAGGCTCTTAGGGTTAGGGTTAGACTCAGGCTCTTAGGGTTAGGGTTAGACTCAGGCTCTTAGGGTT
Organism: Falco punctatus; assembly: GCF_963210335.1. Lineage (NCBI taxonomy): Eukaryota > Metazoa > Chordata > Aves > Falconiformes > Falconidae > Falco > Falco punctatus. Next base: position 29,389 of record NW_027660314.1, read on the forward strand.
AGGGTTAGACTCAGGCTCTTAGGGTGAGGGTTAGACTCAGGCTCTTAGGGTTAGGGTTAGACTCAGGCTCTTAGGGTTAGGGTTAGACTCAGGCTCTTAGGGTGAGGGTTAGACTCAGGCTCTTAGGGTGAGGGTTAGACTCAGGCTCTTAGGGTGAGGGTTAGACTCAGGCTCTTAGGGTGAGGGTTAGACTCAGGCTCTTAGGGTTAGGGTTAGACTCAGGCTCTTAGGGTTAGGGTTAGACTCAGGCTCTTAGGGTGAGGGTTAGACTCAGGCTCTTAGGGTGAGGGTTAGACTCAGGCTCTTAGGGTTAGGGTTAGACTCAGGCTCTTAGGGTTAGGGTTCGACTCAGGCTCTTAGGGTTAGGGTTCGATTCAGGCTCTTAGGGTGAGGGTTAGACTCAGGCTCTTAGGGTGAGGGTTAGACTCAGGCTCTTAGGGTTAGGGTTAGACTCAGGCTCTTAGGGTGAGGGTTAGACTCAGGCTCTTAGGGTTAGGGTTAGACTCAGGCTCTTAGGGTTAGGGTTAGACTCATGCTCTTAGGGTGAGGGTTAGACTCAGGCTCTTAGGGTGAGGGTTAGACTCAGGCTCTTAGGCTTAGGGTTAGACTCAGGCTCTTAGGGTTAGGGTTAGACTCAGGCTCTTAGGCTTAGGGTTAGACTCAGGCTCTTAGGGTTAGGGTTAGACTCAGGCTCTTAGGGTGAGGGTTAGACTCAGGCTCTTAGGGTTAGGGTTCGACTCAGGCTCTTAGGGTTAGGGTTCGATTCAGGCTCGTAGGGTGAGGGTTCGACTCAGGCTCTTAGGGTGAGGGTTAGACTCAGGCTCTTAGGGTTAGGGTTAGACTCAGGCTCTTAGGGTTAGGGTTAGACTCAGGCTCTTAGGGTGAGGGTTAGACTCAGGCTCTTAGGGTTAGGGTTAGACTCAGGCTCTTAGGGTTAGGGTTAGACTCAGGCTCTTAGGGTTAGGGTTAGACTCAGGCTCTTAGGGTGAGGGTTAGACTCAGGCTCTTAGGGTTAGGGTTAGACTCAGGCTCTTAGGGTTAGGGTTAGACTCAGGCTCTTCGGGTTAGGGTTAGACTCAGGCTCTTAGGCTTAGGGTTAGACTCAGGCTCTTAGGGTGAGGGTTATACTCAGGCTCTTAGGGTTAGGGTTAGACTCAGGCTCTTAGGGTTAGGGTTAGACTCAGGCTCTTAGGCTTAGGGTTAGACTTCAGGCTCTTAGGGTGAGGGTTAGACTCAGACTCTTAGGGTTAGGGTTAGACTCAGGCTCTTAGGGTGAGGGTTAGACTCAGGCTCTTAGGGTTAGGGTTAGACTCAGGCTCTTAGGGTTAGGGTTAGACTCAGGCTCTTAGGGTGAGGGTTAGACTCAGGCTCTTAGGGTGAGGGTTCGATTCAGGCTCTTAGGGTGAGGGTTAGACTCAGGCTCTTAGGGTGAGGGTTAGACTCAGGCTCTTCGGGTTAGGGTTAGACTCAGGCTCTTAGGGTTAGGGTTCGACTCAGGCTCTTAGGGTTAGGGTTCGATTCAGGCTCTTAGGGTGAGGGTTAGACTCAGGCTCTTAGGGTGAGGGTTAGACTCAGGCTCTTAGGGTTAGGGTTAGACTCAGGCTCTTAGGGTGAGGGTTAGACTCAGGCTCTTAGGGTTAGGGTTAGACTCAGGCTCTTAGGGTTAGGGTTAGACTCATGCTCTTAGGGTGAGGGTTAGACTCAGGCTCTTAGGGTGAGGGTTAGACTCAGGCTCTTAGGCTTAGGGTTAGACTCAGGCTCTTAGGCTTAGGGTTAGACTCAGGCTCTTAGGCTTAGGGTTAGACTCAGGCTCTTAGGGTTAGGGTTAGACTCAGGCTCTTAGGGTTAGGGTTAGACTCAGGCTCTTAGGGTTAGGGTTAGACTCAGGCTCTTAGGCTTAGGGTTAGACTCAGGCTCTTAGGGTGAGGGTTAGACTCAGGCTCTTAGGGTTAGGGTTAGACTCAGGCTCTTAGGGTGAGGGTTAGACTCAGGCTCTTCGGGTTAGGGTTAGACTCAGGCTCTTAGGGTGAGGGTTAGACTCAGGCTCTTAGGGTTAGGGTTAGACTCAGGCTCTTAGGGTTAGGGTTAGACTCAGGCTCTTAGGGTGAGGGTTAGACTCAGACTCTTAGGGTTAGGGTTAGACTCAGGCTCTTAGGGTTAGGGTTAGACTCAGGCTCTTAGGGTTAGGGTTAGACTCAGGCTCTTAGGGTGAGGGTTAGACTCAGGCTCTTAGGGTTAGGGTTAGACTCAGGCTCTTAGGGTTAGGGTTAGACTCAGGCTCTTCGGGTTAGGGTTAGACTCAGGCTCTTAGGCTTAGGGTTAGACTCAGGCTCTTAGGGTGAGGGTTATACTCAGGCTCTTAGGGTTAGGGTTAGACTCAGGCTCTTAGGCTTAGGGTTAGACTTCAGGCTCTTAGGGTGAGGGTTAGACTCAGACTCTTAGGGTTAGGGTTAGACTCAGGCTCTTAGGGTTAGGGTTAGACTCAGGCTCTTAGGCCTAAAGTTAGACTCAGGCTCTTAGGCTTAAAGTTAGACTCAGGCTCTTAGGCTTAGGGTTAGACTCAGGCTCTTAGGGTTAGGGTTAGACTCAGGCTCTTAGGGTTAGGGTTAGACTCAGGCTCTTAGGGTTAGGGTTAGACTCAGGCTCTTCGGGTTAGGGTTAGACTCAGGCTCTTAGGGTTAGGGTTAGACTCAGGCTCTTAGGGTTAGGGTTAGACTCAGGCTCTTAGGGTTAGGGTTAGACTCAGGCTCTTAGGGTGAGGGTTAGACTCAGGCTCTTAGGGTGAGGGTTAGACTCAGGCTCTTAGGGTTAGGGTTCGACTCAGGCTCTTAGGGTTAGGGTTCGATTCAGACTCTTAGGGTTAAGGTTAGACTCAGGCTCTTAGGGTGAGGGTTAGACTCAGGCTCTTAGGGTTAGGGTTAGACTCAGGCTCTTAGGGTGAGGGTTAGACTCAGGCTCTTCGGGTTAGGGTTAGACTCAGGCTCTTAGGGTTAGGGTTAGACTCAGGCTCTTAGGGTGAGGGTTAGACTCAGGCTCTTAGGGTTAGGGTTAGACTCAGGCTCTTAGGCTTAAAGTTAGACTCAGGCTCTTAGGCTTAAAGTTAGACTCAGGCTCTTAGGCTTAGAGTTAGACTCAGGCTCTTAGGGTGAGGGTTAGACTCAGGCTCTTAGGGTGAGGGTTAGACTCAGGCTCTTAGGGTTAGGGTTAGACTCAGGCTCTTAGGGTTAGGGTTAGACTCAGGCTCTTAGGGTGAGGGTTAGACTCAGGCTCTTAGGGTTAGGGTTAGACTCAGGCTCTTAGGGTGAGGGTTAGACTCAGGCTCTTAGGGTTAGGGTTAGACTCAGGCTCTTCGGGTTAGGGTTAGACTCAGGCTCTTAGGCTTAGGGTTAGACTCAGGCTCTTAGGGTGAGGGTTATACTCAGGCTCTTAGGGTTAGGGTTAGACTCAGGCTCTTAGGGTTAGGGTTAGACTCAGGCTCTTAGGGTTAGGGTTAGACTCAGGCTCTTAGAGTAAGGGTTAGACTCAGGCTCTTAGGGTTAGGGTTAGACTCAGGCTCTTAGGGTTAGGGTTAGACTCAGGCTCTTAGGCTTAAAGTTAGACTCAGGCTCTTAGGCTTAGGGTTAGACTCAGGCTCTTAGGCTTAGGGTTAGACTCAGGCTCTTAGGGTTAGGGTTAGACTCAGGCTCTTAGGGTTAGGGTTAGACTCAGGCTCTTAGGGTTAGGGTTAGACTCAGGCTCTTAGGGTTAGGGTTAGACTCAGGCTCTTAGGGTTAGGGTTAGACTCAGGCTCTTAGGGTGAGGGTTAGACTCAGGCTCTTAGGGTGAGGGTTAGACTCAGGCTCTTAGGGTTAGGGTTAGACTCAGGCTCTTAGGGTTAGGGTTAGACTCAGGCTCTTAGGGTGAGGGTTAGACTCAGGCTCTTAGGGTGAGGGTTAGACTCAGGCTCTTAGGGTTAGGGTTAGACTCAGGCTCTTAGGGTTAGGGTTAGACTCAGGCTCTTAGGGTTAGGGTTCGACTCAGGCTCTTAGGGTTAGGGTTCGATTCAGGCTCTTAGGGTGAGGGTTAGACTCAGGCTCGTAGGGTTAGGGTTAGACTCAGGCTCTTAGGGTGAGGGTTAGACTCAGGCTCTTCGGGTTAGGGTTAGACTCAGGCTCTTAGGGTTAGGGTTAGACTCAGGCTCTTAGGGTGAGGGTTAGACTCAGGCTCTTAGGGTTAGGGTTAGACTCAGGCTCTTAGGGTTAGGGTTAGACTCAGGCTCTTAGGGTTAGGGTTAGACTCAGGCTCTTCGGGTTAGGGTTAGACTCAGGCTCGTAGGGTTAGGGTTAGACTCAGGCTCTTAGGGTTAGGGTTAGACTCAGGCTCTTAGGGTTAGGGTTAGACTCAGGCTCTTAGGGTGAGGGTTAGACTCAGGCTCTTAGGGTTAGGGTTAGACTCAGGCTCTTAGGGTGAGGGTTAGACTCAGGCTCTTAGGGTGAGGGTTAGACTCAGGCTCTTAGGGTTAGGGTTAGACTCAGGCTCTTAGGGTGAGGGTTAGACTCAGGCTCTTAGGGTGAGGGTTAGACTCAGGCTCTTAGGGTGAGGGTTAGACTCAGGCTCTTAGGGTTAGGGTTCGACTCAGGCTCTTAGGGTTAGGGTTCGATTCAGGCTCTTAGGGTGAGGGTTAGACTCAGGCTCTTAGGGTTAGGGTTAGACTCAGGCTCTTAGGGTTAGGGTTAGACTCAGGCTCTTAGGGTGAGGGTTAGACTCAGGCTCTTAGGGTTAGGGTTAGACTCAGGCTCTTAGGGTGAGGGTTAGACTTAGGCTCTTAGGGTTAGGGTTAGACTCAGGCTCTTAGGGTTAGGGTTAGACTCAGGCTCTTAGGGTTAGGGTTAGACTCAGGCTCTTAGGGTGAGGGTTAGACTCAGGCTCTTCGGGTTAGGGTTAGACTCAGGCTCTTAGGGTTAGGGTTAGACTCAGGCTCTTAGGGTGAGGGTTAGACTCAGGCTCTTAGGGTGAGGGTTAGAGTCAGGCTCTTAGGGTTAGGGTTAGACTCAGGCTCTTAGGGTGAGGGTTAGACTCAGGCTCTTAGGGTTAGGCTTAGACTCAGGCTCTTAGGGTGAGGGTTAGACTCAGGCTCTTAGGGTGAGGGTTAGACTCAGGCTCTTAGGGTGAGGGTTAGACTCAGGCTCTTAGGGTTAGGGTTAGACTCAGGCTCTTAGGGTTAGGGTTAGACTCAGGCTCTTAGGCTTAGGGTTAGACTCAGGCTCTTAGGGTTAGGGTTAGACTCAGGCTCTTAGGGTTAGGGTTAGACTCAGGCTCTTAGGGTTAGGGTTAGACTCAGGCTCTTCGGGTTAGGGTTAGACTCAGGCTCTTAGGCTTAGGGTTAGACTCAGGCTCTTAGGGTGAGGGTTATACTCAGGCTCTTAGGGTTAGGGTTAGACTCAGGCTCTTAGGGTTAGGGTTAGACTCAGGCTCTTAGGCTTAGGGTTAGACTTCAGGCTCTTAGGGTGAGGGTTAGACTCAGACTCTTAGGGTTAGGGTTAGACTCAGGCTCTTAGGGTTAGGGTTAGACTCAGGCTCTTAGGCTTAAAGTTAGACTCAGGCTCTTAGGCTTAAAGTTAGACTCAGGCTCTTAGGCTTAGGGTTAGACTCAGGCTCTTAGGGTTAGGGTTAGACTCAGGCTCTTAGGGTTAGGGTTAGACTCAGGCTCTTAGGGTTAGGGTTCGACTCAGGCTTTTAGGGTTAGGGTTCGATTCAGGCTCTTAGGGTGAGGGTTAGACTCAGGCTCTTAGGGTGAGGGTTAGACTCAGGCTCTTAGGGTTAGGGTTAGACTCAGGCTCTTCGGGTTAGGGTTAGACTCAGGCTCTTAGGGTGAGGGTTAGACTCAGGCTCTTAGGGTTAGGGTTAGACTCAGGCTCTTAGGGTTAGGGTTAGACTCAGGCTCTTAGGGTGAGGGTTAGACTCAGGCTCTTAGGGTTAGGGTTAGACTCAGGCTCTTAGGGTTAGGGTTAGACTCAGGCTCTTAGGGTTAGGGTTAGACTCAGGCTCTTAGGGTTAGGGTTAGACTCAGGCTCTTCGGGTTAGGGTTAGACTCAGGCTCTTAGGCTTAGGGTTAGACTCAGGCTCTTAGGGTGAGGGTTATACTCAGGCTCTTAGGGTTAGGGTTAGACTCAGGCTCTTAGGGTTAGGGTTAGACTCAGGCTCTTAGGCTTAGGGTTAGACTTCAGGCTCTTAGGGTGAGGGTTAGACTCAGACTCTTAGGGTTAGGGTTAGACTCAGGCTCTTAGGGTTAGGGTTAGACTCAGGCTCTTAGGCTTAAAGTTAGACTCAGGCTCTTAGGCTTAAAGTTAGACTCAGGCTCTTAGGCTTAGGGTTAGACTCAGGCTCTTAGGGTTAGGGTTAGACTCAGGCTCTTAGGGTTAGGGTTAGACTCAGGCTCTTAGGGTTAGGGTTAGACTCAGGCTCTTAGGGTTAGGGTTAGACTCAGGCTCTTAGGGTTAGGGTTAGACTCAGGCTCTTAGGGTGAGGGTTAGACTCAGGCTCTTAGGGTGAGGGTTAGACTCAGGCTCTTAGGGTGAGGGTTAGACTCAGGCTCTTAGGGTTAGGGTTAGACTCAGGCTCTTAGGGTTAGGGTTAGACTCAGGCTCTTAGGGTGAGGGTTAGACTCAGGCTCTTAGGGTTAGGGTTAGACTCAGGCTCTTAGGGTTAGGGTTAGACTCAGGCTCTTAGGGTTAGGGTTCGACTCAGGCTCTTAGGGTTAGGGTTCGATTCAGGCTCTTAGGGTGAGGGTTAGACTCAGGCTCTTAGGGTGAGGGTTAGACTCAGGCTCTTCGGGTTAGGGTTAGACTCAGGCTCTTAGGGTTAGGGTTAGACTCAGGCTCTTAGGGTGAGGGTTAGACTCAGGCTCTTAGGGTGAGGGTTAGAGTCAGGCTCTTAGGGTTAGGGTTAGACTCAGGCTCTTAGGGTGAGGGTTAGACTCAGGCTCTTAGGGTTAGGCTTAGACTCAGGCTCTTAGGGTGAGGGTTAGACTCAGGCTCTTAGGGTGAGGGTTAGACTCAGGCTCTTAGGGTGAGGGTTAGACTCAGGCTCTTAGGGTTAGGGTTAGACTCAGGCTCTTAGGGTTAGGGTTAGACTCAGGCTCTTAGGGTTAGGGTTAGACTCAGGCTCTTAGGGTGAGGGTTAGACTCAGGCTCTTAGGGTTAGGGTTAGACTCAGGCTCTTAGGGTTAGGGTTAGACTCAGGCTCTTCGGGTTAGGGTTAGACTCAGGCTCTTAGGCTTAGGGTTAGACTCAGGCTCTTAGGGTGAGGGTTATACTCAGGCTCTTAGGGTTAGGGTTAGACTCAGGCTCTTAGGGTTAGGGTTAGACTCAGGCTCTTAGGCTTAGGGTTAGACTTCAGGCTCTTAGGGTGAGGGTTAGACTCAGACTCTTAGGGTTAGGGTTAGACTCAGGCTCTTAGGGTTAGGGTTAGACTCAGGCTCTTAGGCTTAAAGTTAGACTCAGGCTCTTAGGCTTAGGGTTAGACTCAGGCTCTTAGGGTTAGGGTTAGACTCAGGCTCTTAGGGTTAGGGTTAGACTCAGGCTCTTAGGGTTAGGGTTCGACTCAGGCTTTTAGGGTTAGGGTTCGATTCAGGCTCTTAGGGTGAGGGTTAGACTCAGGCTCTTAGGGTGAGGGTTAGACTCAGGCTCTTAGGGTTAGGGTTAGACTCAGGCTCTTCGGGTTAGGGTTAGACTCAGGCTCTTAGGGTGAGGGTTAGACTCAGGCTCTTAGGGTTAGGGTTAGACTCAGGCTCTTAGGGTTAGGGTTAGACTCAGGCTCTTAGGGTGAGGGTTAGACTCAGGCTCTTAGGGTTAGGGTTAGACTCAGGCTCTTAGGGTTAGGGTTAGACTCAGGCTCTTAGGGTTAGGGTTAGACTCAGGCTCTTCGGGTTAGGGTTAGACTCAGGCTCTTAGGCTTAGGGTTAGACTCAGGCTCTTAGGGTGAGGGTTATACTCAGGCTCTTAGGGTTAGGGTTAGACTCAGGCTCTTAGGGTTAGGGTTAGACTCAGGCTCTTAGGCTTAGGGTTAGACTTCAGGCTCTTAGGGTGAGGGTTAGACTCAGACTCTTAGGGTTAGGGTTAGACTCAGGCTCTTAGGGTTAGGGTTAGACTCAGGCTCTTAGGCTTAAAGTTAGACTCAGGCTCTTAGGCTTAAAGTTAGACTCAGGCTCTTAGGCTTAGGGTTAGACTCAGGCTCTTAGGGTTAGGGTTAGACTCAGGCTCTTAGGGTTAGGGTTAGACTCAGGCTCTTAGGGTTAGGGTTAGACTCAGGCTCTTAGGGTTAGGGTTAGACTCAGGCTCTTAGGGTTAGGGTTAGACTCAGGCTCTTAGGGTGAGGGTTAGACTCAGGCTCTTAGGGTGAGGGTTAGACTCAGGCTCTTAGGGTGAGGGTTAGACTCAGGCTCTTAGGGTGAGGGTTAGACTCAGGCTCTTAGGGTTAGGGTTAGACTCAGGCTCTTAGGGTTAGGGTTAGACTCAGGCTCTTAGGGTGAGGGTTAGACTCAGGCTCTTAGGGTTAGGGTTAGACTCAGGCTCTTAGGGTGAGGGTTAGACTCAGGCTCTTCGGGTTAGGGTTAGACTCAGGCTCTTAGGGTTAGGGTTAGACTCAGGCTCTTAGGGTGAGGGTTAGACTCAGGCTCTTAGGGTGAGGGTTAGAGTCAGGCTCTTAGGGTTAGGGTTAGACTCAGGCTCTTAGGGTGAGGGTTAGACTCAGGCTCTTAGGGTGAGGGTTAGACTCAGGCTCTTAGGGTGAGGGTTAGAGTCAGGCTCTTAGGGTTAGGGTTAGACTCAGGCTCTTAGGGTGAGGGTTAGACTCAGGCTCTTAGGGTTAGGCTTAGACTCAGGCTCTTAGGGTGAGGGTTAGACTCAGGCTCTTAGGGTGAGGGTTAGACTCAGGCTCTTAGGGTGAGGGTTAGACTCAGGCTCTTAGGGTTAGGGTTAGACTCAGGCTCTTAGGGTTAGGGTTAGACTCAGGCTCTTAGGGTTAGGGTTAGACTCAGGCTCTTAGGGTGAGGGTTAGACTCAGGCTCTTAGGGTTAGGGTTAGACTCAGGCTCTTAGGGTTAGGGTTAGACTCAGGCTCTTCGGGTTAGGGTTAGACTCAGGCTCTTAGGCTTAGGGTTAGACTCAGGCTCTTAGGGTGAGGGTTATACTCAGGCTCTTAGGGTTAGGGTTAGACTCAGGCTCTTAGGGTTAGGGTTAGACTCAGGCTCTTAGGCTTAGGGTTAGACTTCAGGCTCTTAGGGTGAGGGTTAGACTCAGACTCTTAGGGTTAGGGTTAGACTCAGGCTCTTAGGGTTAGGGTTAGACTCAGGCTCTTAGGCTTAAAGTTAGACTCAGGCTCTTAGGCTTAGGGTTAGACTCAGGCTCTTAGGGTTAGGGTTAGACTCAGGCTCTTAGGGTTAGGGTTAGACTCAGGCTCTTAGGGTTAGGGTTCGACTCAGGCTTTTAGGGTTAGGGTTCGATTCAGGCTCTTAGGGTGAGGGTTAGACTCAGGCTCTTAGGGTGAGGGTTAGACTCAGGCTCTTAGGGTTAGGGTTAGACTCAGGCTCTTCGGGTTAGGGTTAGACTCAGGCTCTTAGGGTGAGGGTTAGACTCAGGCTCTTAGGGTTAGGGTTAGACTCAGGCTCTTAGGGTTAGGGTTAGACTCAGGCTCTTAGGGTGAGGGTTAGACTCAGGCTCTTAGGGTTAGGGTTAGACTCAGGCTCTTAGGGTTAGGGTTAGACTCAGGCTCTTAGGGTTAGGGTTAGACTCAGGCTCTTCGGGTTAGGGTTAGACTCAGGCTCTTAGGCTTAGGGTTAGACTCAGGCTCTTAGGGTGAGGGTTATACTCAGGCTCTTAGGGTTAGGGTTAGACTCAGGCTCTTAGGGTTAGGGTTAGACTCAGGCTCTTAGGCTTAGGGTTAGACTTCAGGCTCTTAGGGTGAGGGTTAGACTCAGACTCTTAGGGTTAGGGTTAGACTCAGGCTCTTAGGGTTAGGGTTAGACTCAGGCTCTTAGGCTTAAAGTTAGACTCAGGCTCTTAGGCTTAAAGTTAGACTCAGGCTCTTAGGCTTAGGGTTAGACTCAGGCTCTTAGGGTTAGGGTTAGACTCAGGCTCTTAGGGTTAGGGTTAGACTCAGGCTCTTAGGGTTAGGGTTAGACTCAGGCTCTTAGGGTTAGGGTTAGACTCAGGCTCTTAGGGTTAGGGTTAGACTCAGGCTCTTAGGGTGAGGGTTAGACTCAGGCTCTTAGGGTGAGGGTTAGACTCAGGCTCTTAGGGTGAGGGTTAGACTCAGGCTCTTAGGGTGAGGGTTAGACTCAGGCTCTTAGGGTTAGGGTTAGACTCAGGCTCTTAGGGTTAGGGTTAGACTCAGGCTCTTAGGGTGAGGGTTAGACTCAGGCTCTTAGGGTTAGGGTTAGACTCAGGCTCTTAGGGTTAGGGTTAGACTCAGGCTCTTAGGGTTAGGGTTAGACTCAGGCTCTTAGGGTTAGGGTTAGACTCAGGCTCTTAGGGTTAGGGTTAGACTCAGGCTCTTAGGGTGAGGGTTAGACTCAGGCTCTTAGGGTTAGGGTTAGACTCAGGCTCTTAGGGTTAGGGTTAGACTCAGGCTCTTAGGGTTAGGGTTAGACTCAGGCTCTTAGGGTGAGGGTTAGACTCAGGCTCTTAGGGTTAGGGTTAGACTCAGGCTCTTAGGGTTAGGGTTAGACTCAGGCTCTTCGGGTTAGGGTTAGACTCAGGCTCTTAGGCTTAGGGTTAGACTCAGGCTCTTAGGGTGAGGGTTATACTCAGGCTCTTAGGGTTAGGGTTAGACTCAGGCTCTTAGGGTTAGGGTTAGACTCAGGCTCTTAGGCTTAGGGTTAGACTTCAGGCTCTTAGGGTGAGGGTTAGACTCAGACTCTTAGGGTTAGGGTTAGACTCAGGCTCTTAGGGTGAGGGTTAGACTCAGGCTCTTAGGGTTAGGGTTAGACTCAGGCTCTTAGGGTTAGGGTTAGACTCAGGCTCTTAGGGTGAGGGTTAGACTCAGGCTCTTAGGGTGAGGGTTCGATTCAGGCTCTTAGGGTGAGGGTTAGACTCAGGCTCTTAGGGTTAGGGTTAGACTCAGGCTCTTAGGGTGAGGGTTATACTCAGGCTCTTAGGGTGAGGGTTCGACTCAGGCTCTTAGGGTTAGGGTTCGATTCAGGCTCTTAGGGTGAGGGTTAGACTCAGGCTCTTAGGGTGAGGGTTAGACTCAGGCTCTTAGGGTTAGGGTTAGACTCAGGCTCTTAGGGTGAGGGTTAGACTCAGGCTCTTAGGGTTAGGGTTAGACTCAGGCTCTTAGGGTTAGGGTTAGACTCATGCTCTTAGGGTGAGGGTTAGACTCAGGCTCTTAGGGTGAGGGTTAGACTCAGGCTCTTAGGCTTAGGGTTAGACTCAGGCTCTTAGGCTTAGGGTTAGACTCAGGCTCTTAGGCTTAGGGTTAGACTCAGGCTCTTAGGGTTAGGGTTAGACTCAGGCTCTTAGGGTTAGGGTTAGACTCAGGCTCTTAGGGTTAGGGTTAGACTCAGGCTCTTAGGCTTAGGGTTAGACTCAGGCTCTTAGGGTTAGGGTTAGACTCAGGCTCTTAGGGTTAGGGTTAGACTCAGGCTCTTAGGGTGAGGGTTAGACTCAGGCTCTTCGGGTTAGGGTTAGACTCAGGCTCTTAGGGTGAGGGTTAGACTCAGGCTCTTAGGGTTAGGGTTAGACTCAGGCTCTTAGGGTTAGGGTTAGACTCAGGCTCTTAGGGTGAGGGTTAGACTCAGGCTCTTAGGGTTAGGGTTAGACTCAGGCTCTTAGGGTTAGGGTTAGACTCAGGCTCTTAGGGTTAGGGTTAGACTCAGGCTCTTAGGGTGAGGGTTAGACTCAGGCTCTTAGGGTTAGGGTTAGACTCAGGCTCTTAGGGTTAGGGTTAGACTCAGGCTCTTAGGGTGAGGGTTAGACTCAGGCTCTTAGGGTGAGGGTTAGACTCAGGCTCTTAGGGTTAGGGTTAGACTCAGGCTCTTAGGGTGAGGGTTAGACTCAGGCTCTTAGGGTTAGGGTTAGACTCAGGCTCTTAGGGTGAGGGTTAGACTCAGGCTCTTAGGGTGAGGGTTCGACTCAGGCTCTTAGGGTGAGGGTTCGATTCAGGCTCGTAGGGTGAGGGTTCGACTCAGGCTCTTAGGGTGAGGGTTAGACTCAGGCTCTTAGGGTGAGGGTTATACTCAGGCTCTTAGGGTTAGGGTTAGACTCAGGCTCTTAGGCTTAGGGTTAGACTTCAGGCTCTTAGGGTGAGGGTTAGACTCAGACTCTTAGGGTTAGGGTTAGACTCAGGCTCTTAGGGTTAGGGTTAGACTCAGGCTCTTAGGCCTAAAGTTAGACTCAGGCTCTTAGGCTTAAAGTTAGACTCAGGCTCTTAGGCTTAGGGTTAGACTCAGGCTCTTAGGGTTAGGGTTAGACTCAGGCTCTTAGGGTTAGGGTTAGACTCAGGCTCTTAGGGTTAGGGTTAGACTCAGGCTCTTCGGGTTAGGGTTAGACTCAGGCTCTTAGGGTTAGGGTTAGACTCAGGCTCTTAGGGTTAGGGTTAGACTCAGGCTCTTAGGGTTAGGGTTAGACTCAGGCTCTTAGGGTGAGGGTTAGACTCAGGCTCTTAGGGTGAGGGTTAGACTCAGGCTCTTAGGGTTAGGGTTCGACTCAGGCTCTTAGGGTTAGGGTTAGACTCAGGCTCTTAGGGTTAGGGTTAGACTCAGGCTCTTAGGGTGAGGGTTAGACTCAGGCTCTTAGGGTTAGGGTTAGACTCAGGCTCTTAGGGTGAGGGTTAGACTCAGGCTCTTCGGGTTAGGGTTAGACTCAGGCTCTTAGGGTTAGGGTTAGACTCAGGCTCTTAGGGTGAGGGTTAGACTCAGGCTCTTAGGGTTAGGGTTAGACTCAGGCTCTTAGGCTTAAAGTTAGACTCAGGCTCTTAGGCTTAAAGTTAGACTCAGGCTCTTAGGCTTAGAGTTAGACTCAGGCTCTTAGGGTGAGGGTTAGACTCAGGCTCTTAGGGTGAGGGTTAGACTCAGGCTCTTAGGGTTAGGGTTAGACTCAGGCTCTTAGGGTTAGGGTTAGACTCAGGCTCTTAGGGTGAGGGTTAGACTCAGGCTCTTAGGGTTAGGGTTAGACTCAGGCTCTTAGGGTGAGGGTTAGACTCAGGCTCTTAGGGTTAGGGTTAGACTCAGGCTCTTCGGGTTAGGGTTAGACTCAGGCTCTTAGGCTTAGGGTTAGACTCAGGCTCTTAGGGTGAGGGTTATACTCAGGCTCTTAGGGTTAGGGTTAGACTCAGGCTCTTAGGGTTAGGGTTAGACTCAGGCTCTTAGGGTTAGGGTTAGACTCAGGCTCTTAGAGTAAGGGTTAGACTCAGGCTCTTAGGGTTAGGGTTAGACTCAGGCTCTTAGGGTTAGGGTTAGACTCAGGCTCTTAGGCTTAAAGTTAGACTCAGGCTCTTAGGCTTAGGGTTAGACTCAGGCTCTTAGGCTTAGGGTTAGACTCAGGCTCTTCGGGTTAGGGTTAGACTCAGGCTCTTAGGGTTAGGGTTAGACTCAGGCTCTTAGGGTTAGGGTTAGACTCAGGCTCTTAGGGTTAGGGTTAGACTCAGGCTCTTAGGGTTAGGGTTAGACTCAGGCTCTTAGGGTGAGGGTTAGACTCAGGCTCTTAGGGTTAGGGTTAGACTCAGGCTCTTAGGGTTAGGGTTAGACTCAGGCTCTTAGGGTGAGGGTTAGACTCAGGCTCTTAGGGTGAGGGTTAGACTCAGGCTCTTAGGGTTAGGGTTAGACTCAGGCTCTTAGGGTTAGGGTTAGACTCAGGCTCTTAGGGTTAGGGTTCGACTCAGGCTCTTAGGGTTAGGGTTCGATTCAGGCTCTTTAGGGTGAGGGTTAGACTCAGGCTCGTAGGGTTAGGGTTAGACTCAGGCTCTTAGGGTGAGGGTTAGACTCAGGCTCTTCGGGTTAGGGTTAGACTCAGGCTCTTAGGGTTAGGGTTAGACTCAGGCTCTTAGGGTGAGGGTTAGACTCAGGCTCTTAGGGTTAGGGTTAGACTCAGGCTCTTAGGGTTAGGGTTAGACTCAGGCTCTTAGGGTTAGGGTTAGACTCAGGCTCTTCGGGTTAGGGTTAGACTCAGGCTCGTAGGGTTAGGGTTAGACTCAGGCTCTTAGGGTTAGGGTTAGACTCAGGCTCTTAGGGTTAGGGTTAGACTCAGGCTCTTAGGGTGAGGGTTAGACTCAGGCTCTTAGGGTTAGGGTTAGACTCAGGCTCTTAGGGTGAGGGTTAGACTCAGGCTCTTAGGGTGAGGGTTAGACTCAGGCTCTTAGGGTTAGGGTTAGACTCAGGCTCTTAGGGTGAGGGTTAGACTCAGGCTCTTAGGGTGAGGGTTAGACTCAGGCTCTTAGGGTGAGGGTTAGACTCAGGCTCTTAGGGTTAGGGTTCGACTCAGGCTCTTAGGGTTAGGGTTCGATTCAGGCTCTTAGGGTGAGGGTTAGACTCAGGCTCTTAGGGTTAGGGTTAGACTCAGGCTCTTAGGGTTAGGGTTAGACTCAGGCTCTTAGGGTGAGGGTTAGACTCAGGCTCTTAGGGTTAGGGTTAGACTCAGGCTCTTAGGGTGAGGGTTAGACTTAGGCTCTTAGGGTTAGGGTTAGACTCAGGCTCTTAGGGTTAGGGTTAGACTCAGGCTCTTAGGGTTAGGGTTAGACTCAGGCTCTTAGGGTGAGGGTTAGACTCAGGCTCTTCGGGTTAGGGTTAGACTCAGGCTCTTAGGGTTAGGGTTAGACTCAGGCTCTTAGGGTGAGGGTTAGACTCAGGCTCTTAGGGTTAGGGTTAGAGTCAGGCTCTTAGGGTTAGGGTTAGACTCAGGCTCTTAGGGTGAGGGTTAGACTCAGGCTCTTAGGGTTAGGCTTAGACTCAGGCTCTTAGGGTGAGGGTTAGACTCAGGCTCTTAGGGTGAGGGTTAGACTCAGGCTCTTAGGGTGAGGGTTAGACTCAGGCTCTTAGGGTTAGGGTTAGACTCAGGCTCTTAGGGTTAGGGTTAGACTCAGGCTCTTAGGGTTAGGGTTAGACTCAGGCTCTTAGGGTGAGGGTTAGACTCAGGCTCTTAGGGTTAGGGTTAGACTCAGGCTCTTAGGGTTAGGGTTAGACTCAGGCTCTTCGGGTTAGGGTTAGACTCAGGCTCTTAGGCTTAGGGTTAGACTCAGGCTCTTAGGGTGAGGGTTATACTCAGGCTCTTAGGGTTAGGGTTAGACTCAGGCTCTTAGGGTTAGGGTTAGACTCAGGCTCTTAGGCTTAGGGTTAGACTTCAGGCTCTTAGGGTGAGGGTTAGACTCAGACTCTTAGGGTTAGGGTTAGACTCAGGCTCTTAGGGTTAGGGTTAGACTCAGGCTCTTAGGCTTAAAGTTAGACTCAGGCTCTTAGGCTTAAAGTTAGACTCAGGCTCTTAGGCTTAGGGTTAGACTCAGGCTCTTAGGGTTAGGGTTAGACTCAGGCTCTTAGGGTTAGGGTTAGACTCAGGCTCTTAGGGTTAGGGTTCGACTCAGGCTTTTAGGGTTAGGGTTCGATTCAGGCTCTTAGGGTTAGGGTTAGACTCAGGCTCCTAGGGTGAGGGTTAGACTCAGGCTCTTAGGGTTAGGGTTAGACTCAGGCTCTTCGGGTTAGGGTTAGACTCAGGCTCTTAGGGTGAGGGTTAGACTCAGGCTCTTAGGGTTAGGGTTAGACTCAGGCTCTTAGGGTTAGGGTTAGACTCAGGCTCTTAGGGTGAGGGTTAGACTCAGGCTCTTAGGGTTAGGGTTAGACTCAGGCTCTTAGGGTTAGGGTTAGACTCAGGCTCTTAGGGTTAGGGTTAGACTCAGGCTCTTCGGGTTAGGGTTAGACTCAGGCTCTTAGGCTTAGGGTTAGACTCAGGCTCTTAGGGTGAGGGTTATACTCAGGCTCTTAGGGTTAGGGTTAGACTCAGGCTCTTAGGGTTAGGGTTAGACTCAGGCTCTTAGGCTTAGGGTTAGACTTCAGGCTCTTAGGGTGAGGGTTAGACTCAGACTCTTAGGGTTAGGGTTAGACTCAGGCTCTTAGGGTTAGGGTTAGACTCAGGCTCTTAGGCTTAAAATTAGACTCAGGCTCTTAGGCTTAAAGTTAGACTCAGGCTCTTAGGCTTAGGGTTAGACTCAGGCTCTTAGGGTTAGGGTTAGACTCAGGCTCTTAGGGTTAGGGTTAGACTCAGGCTCTTAGGGTTAGGGTTAGACTCAGGCTCTTAGGGTTAGGGTTAGACTCAGGCTCTTAGGGTTAGGGTTAGACTCAGGCTCTTAGGGTGAGGGTTAGACTCAGGCTCTTAGGGTGAGGGTTAGACTCAGGCTCTTAGGGTGAGGGTTAGACTCAGGCTCTTAGGGTGAGGGTTAGACTCAGGCTCTTAGGGTTAGGGTTAGACTCAGGCTCTTAGGGTTAGGGTTAGACTCAGGCTCTTAGGGTGAGGGTTAGACTCAGGCTCTTAGGGTTAGGGTTAGACTCAGGCTCTTAGGGTTAGGGTTAGACTCAGGCTCTTAGGGTTAGGGTTCGACTCAGGCTCTTAGGGTTAGGGTTCGATTCAGGCTCTTAGGGTGAGGGTTAGACTCAGGCTCTTAGGGTGAGGGTTAGACTCAGGCTCTTAGGGTTAGGGTTAGACTCAGGCTCTTAGGGTGAGGGTTAGACTCAGGCTCTTAGGGTTAGGGTTAGACTCAGGCTCTTAGGGTTAGGGTTAGACTCATGCTCTTAGGGTGAGGGTTAGACTCAGGCTCTTAGGGTGAGGGTTAGACTCAGGCTCTTAGGCTTAGGGTTAGACTCAGGCTCTTAGGGTTAGGGTTAGACTCAGGCTCTTAGGCTTAGGGTTAGACTCAGGCTCTTAGGGTTAGGGTTAGACTCAGGCTCTTAGGGTGAGGGTTAGACTCAGGCTCTTAGGGTTAGGGTTAGACTCAGGCTCTTAGGGTTAGGGTTAGACTCAGGCTCTTAGGCTTAGGGTTAGACTCAGGCTCTTAGGGTTAGGGTTAGACTCAGGCTCGTAGGGTTAGGGTTAGACTCAGGCTCTTAGGGTGAGGGTTAGACTCAGGCTCTTAGGGTTAGGGTTAGACTCAGGCTCTTAGGGTGAGGGTTAGACTCAGGCTCTTAGGGTTAGGGTTAGACTCAGGCTCTTAGGGTTAGGGTTAGACTCAGGCTCTTAGGGTGAGGGTTAGACTCAGGCTCTTAGGGTTAGGGTTAGACTCAGGCTCTTTAGGGTTAGGGTTAGACTCAGGCTCTTAGGGTGAGGGTTAGACTCAGGCTCTTAGGGTTAGGGTTAGACTCAGGCTCTTAGGGTGAGGGTTAGACTCAGGCTCTTAGGGTGAGGGTTAGACTCAGGCTCTTAGGGTTAGGGTTAGACTCAGGCTCTTAGGGTTAGGGTTAGACTCAGGCTCTTAGGGTGAGGGTTAGACTCAGGCTCTTAGGGTTAGGGTTAGACTCAGGCTCTTAGGGTTATGGTTAGACTCAGGCTCTTAGGGTTAGGGTTAGACTCAGGCTCTTAGGGTTAGGGTTCGACTCAGGCTCTTAGGGTTAGGGTTCGATAAAGGCTCGTAGGGTTAGGATTCGACTCAGGCTCTTAGGGTTAGGGTTAGACTCAGGCTCGTAGGGTTAGGATTCGACTCAGGCTCGTAGGGTTAGGGTTAGACTCAGGCTCTTAGGGTGAGGGTTAGACTCAGGCTCTTAGGGTTAGGGTTCGATTCAGACTCTTAGGGTGAGGGTTAGACTCAGGCTCTTAGGGTGAGGGTTAGACTCAGGCTCTTAGGGTTAGGGTTAGACTCAGGCTCTTAGGGTGAGGGTTAGACTCAGGCTCTTAGGGTTAGGGTTAGACTCAGGCTCTTAGGGTTAGGGTTAGACTCAGGCTCTTAGGGTTAGGGTTAGACTCAGGCTCGTAGGGTTAGGGTTAGACTCAGGCTCTTAGGGTTAGGGTTAGACTCAGGCTCTTAGGGTGAGGGTTAGACTCAGGCTCTTAGGGTTAGGGTTAGACTCAGGCTCTTAGGGTGAGGGTTAGACTCAGGCTCTTAGGGTGAGGGTTAGACTCAGGCTCTTAGGGTTAGGGTTAGACTCAGGCTCTTAGGGTTAGGGTTAGACTCAGGCTCTTAGGGTTAGGGTTAGACTCAGGCTCTTAGGGTGAGGGTTAGACTCAGGCTCTTAGGGTTAGGGTTAGACTCAGGCTCTTAGGGTTAGGGTTAGACTCAGGCTCTTAGGGTTAGGGTTAGACTCAGGCTCTTAGGGTTAGGGTTAGACTCAGGCTCTTAGGGTGAGGGTTAGACTCAGGCTCTTAGGGTGAGGGTTAGACTCAGGCTCTTAGGGTTAGGGTTAGACTCAGGCTCTTAGGGTTAGGGTTAGACTCAGGCTCTTAGGGTTAGGGTTAGACTCAGGCTCTTAGGGTTAGGGTTAGACTCAGGCTCTTAGGGTGAGGGTTAGACTCAGGCTCTTAGGGTTAGGGTTCGACTCAGGCTCTTAGGGTGAGGGTTCGATTCAGGCTCGTAGGGTGAGGGTTCGACTCAGGCTCTTAGGGTTAGGGTTAGACTCATGCTCTTATGGTGAGGGTTAGACTCAGGCTCTTCGGGTTAGGGTTAGACTCAGGCTCTTAGGGTTAGGGTTAGACTCAGGCTCTTAGGGTTAGGGTTAGACTCAGGCTCTTAGGGTGAGGGTTAGACTCAGGCTCTTAGGGTTAGGGTTAGACTCAGGCTCTTAGGGTTAGGGTTAGACTCAGGCTTATAGGGTTAGGGTTAGACTCAGGCTCTTAGGGTTAGGGTTAGACTCAGGCTCTTCGGGTTAGGGTTAGACTCAGGCTCTTAGGGTTAGGGTTAGACTCAGGCTCTTAGGGTGAGGGTTAGACTCAGGCTCTTAGGGTTAGGGTTAGACTCAGGCTCTTAGGGTGAGGGTTAGACTCAGGCTCTTAGGGTTAGGGTTAGACTCAGGCTCTTAGGGTTAGGGTTAGACTCAGGCTCTTAGGGTGAGGGTTAGACTCAGGCTCTTAGGGTTAGGGTTAGACTCAGACTCTTAGGGTTAGGGTTAGACTCAGGCTCTTAGGGTTAGGGTTCGACTCAGGCTCTTAGGGTTAGGGTTCGATTCAGGCTCTTAGGGTGAGGGTTAGACTCAGGCTCTTAGGGTTAGGGTTAGACTCAGGCTCTTAGGGTTAGGGTTAGACTCAGGCTCTTAGGGTGAGGGTTAGACTCAGGCTCTTAGGGTTAGGGTTAGACTCAGGCTCTTAGGGTGAGGGTTAGACTTAGGCTCTTAGGGTTAGGGTTAGACTCAGGCTCTTAGGGTTAGGGTTAGACTCAGGCTTATAGGGTTAGGGTTAGACTCAGGCTCTTAGGGTGAGGGTTAGACTCAGGCTCTTCGGGTTAGGGTTAGACTCAGGCTCTTAGGGTTAGGGTTAGACTCAGGCTCTTAGGGTGAGGGTTAGACTCAGGCTCTTAGGGTGAGGGTTAGAGTCAGGCTCTTAGGGTTAGGGTTAGACTCAGGCTCTTAGGGTGAGGGTTAGACTCAGGCTCTTAGGGTGAGGGTTAGACTCAGGCTCTTAGGGTTAGGCTTAGACTCAGGCTCTTAGGGTGAGGGTTAGACTCAGGCTCGTAGGGTGAGGGTTAGACTCAGGCTCTTAGGGTGAGGGTTAGACTCAGGCTCTTAGGGTTAGGGTTAGACTCAGGCTCTTAGGGTTAGGGTTCGATTCAGGCTCTTAGGGTGAGGGTTAGACTCAGGCTCTTAGGGTGAGGGTTAGACTCAGGCTCTTAGGGTTAGGGTTAGACTCAGGCTCTTAGGGTGAGGGTTAGACTCAGGCTCTTAGGGTTAGGGTTAGACTCAGGCTCTTAGGGTTAGGGTTAGACTCAGGCTCTTAGGGTGAGGGTTAGACTCAGGCTCTTAGGGTTAGGGTTAGACTCAGGCTCTTAGGGTTAGGGTTAGACTCAGGCTCTTAGGGTGAGGGTTAGACTCAGGCTCTTAGGGTGAGGGTTAGACTCAGGCTCTTATGGTTAGGGTTAGACTCAGGCTCTTAGGGTTAGGGTTAGACTCAGGCTCTTAGGGTGAGGGTTAGACTCAGGCTCTTAGGGTTAGGGTTAGACTCAGGCTCTTAGGGTGAGGGTTAGACTCAGGCTCTTAGGGTTAGGGTTAGACTCAGGCTCTTAGGGTGAGGGTTAGACTCAGGCTCTTAGGGTTAGGGTTAGACTCAGGCTCTTAGGGTTAGGGTTAGACTCAGGCTCTTAGGGTTAGGGTTAGACTCAGGCTCTTAGGGTGAGGGTTAGACTCAGGCTCTTAGGGTTAGGGTTAGACTCAGGCTCTTAGGGTGAGGGTTAGACTCAGGCTCTTAGGGTTAGGGTTCGACTCAGGCTCTTAGGGTGAGGGTTCGATTCAGGCTCTTAGGGTGAGGGTTCGACTCAGGCTCTTAGGGTTAGGGTTAGACTCATGCTCTTATGGTGAGGGTTAGACTCAGGCTCTTAGGGTGACGGTTAGACTCAGGCTCTTAGGGTGAGGGTTAGACTCAGGCTCTTAGGGTTAGGGTTAGACTCAGGCTCTTAGGGTGAGGGTTAGACTTAGGCTCTTAGGGTTAGGGTTAGACTCAGGCTCTTAGGGTTAGGGTTAGACTCAGGCTTATAGGGTTAGGGTTAGACTCAGGCTCTTAGGGTGAGGGTTAGACTCAGGCTCTTCGGGTTAGGGTTAGACTCAGGCTCTTCGGGTTAGGGTTAGACTCAGGCTCTTAGGGTGAGGGTTAGACTCAGGCTCTTAGGGTGAGGGTTAGACTCAGGCTCTTAGGGTTAGGGTTAGACTCAGGCTCTTAGGGTTAGGGTCAGACTCAGGCTCTTAGGGTGAGGGTTAGACTCAGGCTCTTAGGGTGAGGGTTAGACTCAGGCTCTTAGGGTGAGGGTTAGACTCAGGCTCTTAGGGTTAGGGTTAGACTCAGGCTCTTAGGGTTAGGGTTAGACTCAGGCTCTTAGGGTTAGGGTTCGATTCAGGCTCTTAGGGTGAGGGTTAGACTCAGGCTCTTAGGGTTAGGGTTAGACTCAGGCTCTTAGGGTGAGGGTTAGACTCAGGCTCTTAGGGTTAGGGTTAGACTCAGGCTCTTAGGGTGAGGGTTAGACTTAGGCTCTTAGGGTTAGGGTTCGACTCAGGCTCTTAGGGTTAGGGTTCGATTCAGGCTCTTAGGGTTAGGGTTAGACTCAGGCTCTTAGGGTGAGGGTTAGACTCAGGCTCTTAGGGTTAGGGTTAGACTCAGGCTCTTAGGGTGAGGGTTAGACTCAGGCTCTTAGGGTTAGGGTTAGACTCAGGCTCTTAGGGTTAGGGTTAGACTCAGGCTCTTAGGGTGAGGGTTAGACTCAGGCTCTTAGGGTTAGGGTTAGACTCAGGCTCTTAGGGTGAGGGTTAGACTCAGGCTCTTAGGGTTAGGGTTAGACTCAGGCTCTTAGGCTTAGGGTTAGACTCAGGCTCTTAGGCTTAGGGTTAGACTCAGGCTCTTAGGGTGAGGGTTAGACTCAGGCTCTTAGGGTTAGGGTTAGACTCAGGCTCTTAGGGTGAGGGTTAGACTCAGGCTCTTAGGGTTAGGGTTCGACTCAGGCTCTTAGGGTTAGGGTTCGATTCAGGCTCTTAGGGTGAGGGTTAGACTCAGGCTCTTAGGGTTAGGGTTAGACTCAGGCTCTTAGGGTTAGGGTTAGACTCAGGCTCTTCGGGTGAGGGTTAGACTCAGGCTCTTCGGGTTAGGGTTAGACTCAGGCTCTTAGGGTGAGGGTTAGACTCAGGCTCTTAGGGTTAGGGTTAGACTCAGGCTCTTAGGGTGAGGGTTAGACTCAGGCTCTTAGGGTGAGGGTTAGACTCAGGCTCTTAGGCTTAAAGTTAGACTCAGGCTCTTAGGGTGAGGGTTAGACTCAGGCTCTTAGGGTGAGGGTTAGACTCAGGCTCTTAGGGTGAGGGTTAGACTCAGGCTCTTAGGGTTAGGGTTAGACTCAGGCTCTTAGGGTTAGGGTTAGACTCAGGCTCTTAGGGTTAGGGTTAGACTCAGGCTCTTAGGGTTAGGGTTAGACTCAGGCTCTTAGGGTGAGGGTTAGACTCAGGCTCTTAGGGTTAGGGTTAGACTCAGGCTCTTAGGGTTAGGGTTAGACTCAGGCTCTTAGGGTTAGGGTTAGACTCAGGCTCTTAGGGTTAGGGTTAGACTCAGGCTCTTCGGGTTAGGGTTAGACTCAGGCTCTTAGGCTTAGGGTTAGACTCAGGCTCTTAGGGTTAGGGTTAGACTCAGGCTCTTAGGGTTAGGGTTAGACTCAGGCTCTTAGGCTTAGGGTTAGACTCAGGCTCTTAGAGTAAGGGTTAGACTCAGGCTCTTAGGGTTAGGGTTAGACTCAGGCTCTTAGGGTTAGGGTTAGACTCAGGCTCTTAGGGTTAGGGTTAGACTTCAGGCTCTTAGGGTGAGGGTTAGACTCAGACTCTTAGGGTTAGGGTTAGACTCAGGCTCTTAGGGTTAGGGTTAGACTCAGGCTCTTAGGCTTAAAGTTAGACTCAGGCTCTTAGGCTTAAAGTTAGACTCAGGCTCTTAGGCTTAGGGTTAGACTCAGGCTCTTAGGGTTAGGGTTAGACTCAGGCTCTTAGGGTTAGGGTTAGACTCAGGCTCTTAGGGTTAGGGTTAGACTCAGGCTCTTAGGGTTAGGGTTAGACTCAGGCTCTTAGGATGAGGGTTAGACTCAGGCTCTTAGGGTTAGGGTTAGACTCAGGCTCTTAGGGTGAGGGTTAGACTCAGGCTCTTAGGGTTAGGGTTAGACTCAGGCTCTTAGGGTTAGGGTTAGACTCAGGCTCTTAGGGTGAGGGTTAGACTCAGGCTCTTAGGGTGAGGGTTAGACTCAGGCTCTTAGGGTGAGGGTTAGACTCAGGCTCTTAGGGTGAGGGTTAGACTCAGGCTCTTAGGGTTAGGGTTAGACTCAGGCTCTTAGGGTTAGGGTTCGACTCAGGCTCTTAGGGTTAGGGTTCGATTCAGGCTCTTAGGGTGAGGGTTAGACTCAGGCTCTTAGGGTGAGGGTTAGACTCAGGCTCTTAGGGTTAGGGTTAGACTCAGGCTCTTAGGGTTAGGGTTCGATTCAGGCTCGTAGGGTTAGGGTTAGACTCAGGCTCTTAGGGTTAGGGTTAGACTCATGCTCTTAGGGTGAGGGTTAGACTCAGGCTCTTAGGCTTAGGGTTAGACTCAGGCTCTTAGGGTTAGGGTTAGACTCAGGCTCTTAGGCTTAGGGTTAGACTCAGGCTCTTAGGCTTAGGGTTAGAGTCAGGCTCTTAGGGTGAGGGTTAGACTCAGGCTCTTAGGGTGAGGGTTAGACTCAGGCTCTTAGGGTTAGGGTTAGACTCAGGCTCTTAGGGTTAGGGTTAGACTCAGGCTCTTCGGGTGAGGGTTAGACTCAGGCTCTTAGGGTTAGGGTTAGACTTCAGGCTCTTAGGGTTAGGGTTAGACTCAGGCTCTTAGGGTGAGGGTTAGACTCAGGCTCTTAGGGTTAGGGTTAGACTCAGGCTCTTAGGGTTAGGGTTAGACTCAGGCTCTTAGGCTTAGGGTTAGACTCAGGCTCTTAGGGTTAGGGTTAGACTCAGGCTCTTTAGGGTTAGGGTTAGACTCAGGCTCTTAGGGTGAGGGTTCGATTCAGGCTCTTAGGGTTAGGGTTAGACTCAGGCTCTTAGGGTTAGGGTTAGACTCAGGCTCTTAGGGTGAGGGTTAGACTCAGGCTCTTAGGGTGAGGGTTAGACTCAGGCTCTTAGGGTTAGGGTTAGACTCAGGCTCTTTAGGGTTAGGGTTAGACTCAGGCTCTTAGGGTTAGGGTTAGACTCAGGCTCTTCGGGTTAGGGTTAGACTCAGGCTCTTAGGGTGAGGGTTAGACTCAGGCTCTTAGGGTTAGGGTTAGACTCAGGCTCTTAGGGTTAGGGTTAGACTCAGGCTCTTAGGGTGAGGGTTAGACTCAGGCTCTTAGGGTGAGGGTTAGACTCAGGCTCTTAGGGTTAGGGTTAGACTCAGGCTCTTCGGGTTAGGGTTAGACTCAGGCTCTTAGGGTTAGGGTTAGACTCAGGCTCTTAGGGTGAGGGTTAGACTCAGGCTCTTAGGGTTAGGGTTAGACTCAGGCTCTTAGGGTGAGGGTTAGACTCAGGCTCTTAGGGTTAGGGTTAGACTCAGGCTCTTAGGGTTAGGGTTAGACTCAGGCCCTTAGGGTTAGGGTTAGACTCAGGCTCTTAGGGTTAGGGTTAGACTCAGGCTCTTAGGGGGAGGGTTAGACTCAGGCTCTTAGAGTTAGGGTTAGACTCAGGCTCTTCGGGTTAGGGTTAGACTCAGGCTCTTCGGGTTAGGGTTAGACTCAGGCTCTTAGGGTGAGGGTTAGACTCAGGCTCTTAGGCTTAGGGTTAGACTCAGGCTCTTAGGGTGAGGGTTAGACTCAGGCTCTTAGGGTTAGGGTTAGACTCAGGCTCTTAGGGTTAGGGTTAGACTCAGGCTCTTAGGGTGAGGGTTAGACTCAGGCTCTTAGGGTTAGGGTTCGACTCAGGCTCTTAGGGTTAGGGTTCGATTCAGGCTCGTAGGGTTAGGATTCGACTCAGGCTCTTAGGGTTAGGGTTAGACTCAGGCTCGTAGGGTTAGGGTTAGACTCAGGCTCTTAGGGTGAGGGTTAGACTCAGGCTCTTAGGGTGAGGGTTAGACTCAGGCTCTTCGGGTTAGGGTTAGACTCAGGCTCTTAGGGTTAGGGTTAGACTCAGGCTCTTAGGGTTAGGGTTAGACTCAGGCTCGTAGGGTTAGGGTTAGACTCAGGCTCTTAGGGTGAGGGTTAGACTCAGGCTCTTAGGGTTAGGGTTAGACTCAGGCTCTTAGGGTTAGGGTTAGACTCAGGCTCTTAGGGTTAGGGTTAGACTCAGGCTCTTCGGGTTAGGGTTAGACTCAGGCTCGTAGGGTTAGGGTTAGACTCAGGCTCTTAGGGTTAGGGTTAGACTCAGGCTCTTAGGGTGAGGGTTAGACTCAGGCTCTTAGGGTTAGGGTTAGACTCAGGCTCTTAGGGTTAGGGTTAGACTCAGGCTCTTAGGGTGAGGGTTAGACTCAGGCTCTTAGGGTTAGGGTTAGACTCAGGCTCTTAGGGTTAGGGTTAGACTCAGGCTCTTAGGGTGAGGGTTAGACTCAGGCTCTTAGGGTTAGGGTTAGACTCAGGCTCTTAGGGTGAGGGTTAGACTCAGGCTCTTAGGGTTAGGGTTAGACTCAGGCTCTTAGGGTTAGGGTTAGACTCAGGCTCTTAGGGTTAGGGTTAGACTCAGGCTCTTAGGGTTAGGGTTAGACTCAGGCTCTTCGGGTTAGGGTTAGACTCAGGCTCTTAGGGTGAGGGTTAGACTCAGGCTCTTAGGGTGAGGGTTAGACTCAGGCTCTTAGGGTTAGGGTTAGACTCAGGCTCTTAGGGTGAGGGTTAGACTCAGGCTCTTAGGGTTAGGGTTAGACTCAGGCTCTTAGGGTGAGGGTTAGACTCAGGCTCTTAGGGTGAGGGTTCGACTCAGGCTCTTAGGGTGAGGGTTCGATTCAGGCTCGTAGGGTGAGGGTTCGACTCAGGCTCTTAGGGTTAGGGTTAGACTCATGCTCTTATGGTGAGGGTTAGACTCAGGCTCTTCGGGTTAGGGTTAGACTCAGGCTCTTAGGGTTAGGGTTAGACTCATGCTCTTAGGGTGAGGGTTAGACTCAGGCTCTTAGGGTGAGGGTTAGACTCAGGCTCTTAGGGTGAGGGTTAGACTCAGGCTCTTAGGGTTAGGGTTAGACTCAGGCTTATAGGGTTAGGGTTAGACTCAGGCTCTTAGGGTGAGGGTTAGACTCAGGCTCTTAGGGTTAGACTCAGGCTCTTAGGGTTAGGGTTCGATTCAGGCTCGTAGGGTTAGGGTTCGACTCAGGCTCTTAGGGTGAGGGTTAGACTCAGGCTCTTAGGGTTAGGGTTAGACTCAGGCTCTTAGGGTTAGGGTTAGACTTAGGCTCTTAGGGTTAGGGTTAGACTCAGGCTCTTAGGGTGAGGGTTAGACTCAGGCTCTTAGGGTTAGGGTTAGACTCAGGCTCTTAGGGTTAGGGTTAGACTCAGGCTCGTAGGGTTAGGGTTAGACTCAGGCTCTTAGGGTTAGGGTTAGACTCAGGCTCTTAGGGTTAGGGTTAGACTCAGGCTCTTAGGGTGAGGGTTAGACTCAGGCTCGTAGGGTTAGGATTCGACTCAGGCTCGTAGGGTTAGGGTTAGACTCAGGCTCTTAGGGTGAGGGTTAGACTCAGGCTCTTCGGGTTAGGGTTAGACTCAGGCTCTTAGGGTTAGGGTTAGACTCAGGCTCTTAGGGTTAGGGTTAGACTCAGGCTCGTAGGGTTAGGGTTAGACTCAGGCTCTTAGGGTGAGGGTTAGACTCAGGCTCTTAGGGTTAGGGTTAGACTCAGGCTCTTAGGGTTAGGGTTAGACTCAGGCTCTTAGGGTTAGGGTTAGACTCAGGCTCTTCGGGTTAGGGTTAGACTCAGGCTCGTAGGGTTAGGGTTAGACTCAGGCTCTTAGGGTTAGGGTTAGACTCAGGCTCTTAGGGTTAGGGTTAGACTCAGGCTCTTAGGGTTAGGGTTAGACTCAGGCTCTTAGGGTGAGGGTTAGACTCAGGCTCTTAGGGTTAGGGTTAGACTCAGGCTCTTAGGGTTAGGGTTAGACTCAGGCTCTTAGGGTGAGGGTTAGACTCAGGCTCTTAGGGTTAGGGTTAGACTCAGGCTCTTAGGGTGAGGGTTAGACTCAGGCTCTTAGGGTTAGGGTTAGACTCAGGCTCTTAGGGTTAGGGTTAGACTCAGGCTCTTAGGGTTAGGGTTAGACTCAGGCTCTTAGGGTGAGGGTTAGACTCAGGCTCTTAGGGTTAGGGTTAGACTCAGGCTCTTAGGGTGAGGGTTAGACTCAGGCTCTTAGGGTTAGGGTTAGACTCAGGCTCTTAGGGTTAGGGTTAGACTCAGGCTCTTAGGGTGAGGGTTAGACTCAGGCTCTTAGGGTTAGGGTTAGACTCAGGCTCTTAGGGTGAGGGTTAGACTCAGGCTCTTAGGGTGAGGGTTCGACTCAGGCTCTTAGGGTGAGGGTTCGATTCAGGCTCGTAGGGTGAGGGTTCGACTCAGGCTCTTAGGGTTAGGGTTAGACTCATGCTCTTATGGTGAGGGTTAGACTCAGGCTCTTCGGGTTAGGGTTAGACTCAGGCTCTTAGGGTTAGGGTTAGACTCATGCTCTTAGGGTGAGGGTTAGACTCAGGCTCTTAGGGTGAGGGTTAGACTCAGGCTCTTAGGGTGAGGGTTAGACTCAGGCTCTTAGGGTTAGGGTTAGACTCAGGCTTATAGGGTTAGGGTTAGACTCAGGCTCTTAGGGTGAGGGTTAGACTCAGGCTCTTAGGGTTAGACTCAGGCTCTTAGGGTTAGGGTTCGATTCAGGCTTTTAGGGTGAGGGTTAGACTCAGGCTCTTAGGGTGAGGGTTAGACTCAGGCTCTTAGGGTTAGGGTTAGACTCAGGCTCTTAGGGTTAGGGTTAGACTTAGGCTCTTAGGGTTAGGGTTAGACTCAGGCTCTTAGGGTGAGGGTTAGACTCAGGCTCTTAGGGTTAGGGTTCGACTCAGGCTCTTAGGGTTAGGGTTAGACTCAGGCTCGTAGGGTTAGGGTTAGACTCAGGCTCTTAGGGTTAGGGTTAGACTCAGGCTCTTAGGGTTAGGGTTAGACTCAGGCTCTTAGGGTGAGGGTTAGACTCAGGCTCGTAGGGTTAGGATTCGACTCAGGCTCGTAGGGTTAGGGTTAGACTCAGGCTCTTAGGGTGAGGGTTAGACTCAGGCTCTTCGGGTTAGGGTTAGACTCAGGCTCTTAGGGTTAGGGTTAGACTCAGGCTCTTAGGGTTAGGGTTAGACTCAGGCTCGTAGGGTTAGGGTTAGACTCAGGCTCTTAGGGTGAGGGTTAGACTCAGGCTCTTAGGGTTAGGGTTAGACTCAGGCTCTTAGGGTTAGGGTTAGACTCAGGCTCTTAGGGTTAGGGTTAGACTCAGGCTCTTCGGGTTAGGGTTAGACTCAGGCTCGTAGGGTTAGGGTTAGACTCAGGCTCTTAGGGTTAGGGTTAGACTCAGGCTCTTAGGGTGAGGGTTAGACTCAGGCTCTTAGGGTTAGGGTTAGACTCAGGCTCTTAGGGTTAGGGTTAGACTCAGGCTCTTAGGGTGAGGGTTAGACTCAGGCTCTTAGGGTTAGGGTTAGACTCAGGCTCTTAGGGTTAGGGTTAGACTCAGGCTCTTAGGGTGAGGGTTAGACTCAGGCTCTTAGGGTTAGGGTTAGACTCAGGCTCTTAGGGTGAGGGTTAGACTCAGGCTCTTAGGGTTAGGGTTAGACTCAGGCTCTTAGGGTTAGGGTTAGACTCAGGCTCTTCGGGTTAGGGTTAGACTCAGGCTCTTAGGGTTAGGGTTAGACTCAGGCTCTTAGGGTTAGGGTTAGACTCAGGCTCTTAGGGTGAGGGTTAGACTCAGGCTCTTAGGGTTAGGGTTAGACTCAGGCTCTTAGGGTTAGACTCAGGCTCTTAGGGTTAGGGTTAGACTCAGGCTCTTAGGGTGAGGGTTAGACTCAGGCTCTTAGGGTTAGGGTTAGACTCAGGCTCTTAGGGTGAGGGTTAGACTCAGGCTCTTAGGGTGAGGGTTCGACTCAGGCTCTTAGGGTGAGGGTTCGATTCAGGCTCGTAGGGTGAGGGTTCGACTCAGGCTCTTAGGGTTAGGGTTAGACTCATGCTCTTATGGTGAGGGTTAGACTCAGGCTCTTCGGGTTAGGGTTAGACTCAGGCTCTTAGGGTTAGGGTTAGACTCAGGCTCTTAGGGTTAGGGTTAGACTCAGGCTCTTAGGGTGAGGGTTAGACTTAGGCTCTTAGAGTTAGGGTTAGACTCAGGCTCTTAGGGTTAGGGTTAGACTCAGGCTCTTAGGGTTAGGGTTAGACTCAGGCTCTTAGGGTTAGGGTTAGACTCAGGCTCTTAGGGTTAGGGTTAGACTCAGGCTCTTAGGGTGAGGGTTAGACTCAGGCTCTTAGGGTTAGGGTTAGACTCAGGCTCTTAGGGTTAGGGTTAGACTCAGGCTCTTAGGGTTAGGGTTAGACTCAGGCTCTTAGGGTTAGGGTTCGATTCAGGCTCTTAGGGTGAGGGTTAGACTCAGGCTCTTAGGGTGAGGGTTAGACTCAGGCTCTTAGGGTGAGGGTTAGACTCAGGCTCTTAGGGTTAGGGTTAGACTCAGGCTCTTAGGGTTAGGGTTAGACTCAGGCTCTTAGGGTGAGGGTTAGACTCAGGCTCTTAGGGTTAGGGTTAGACTCAGGCTCTTAGGGTTAGGGTTAGACTCAGGCTCTTAGGGTTAGGGTTAGACTTAGGCTCTTAGGGTTAGGGTTAGACTCAGGCTCTTAGGGTTAGGGTTAGACTCAGGCTCTTAGGGTGAGGGTTAGACTCAGGCTCTTAGGGTTAGGGTTAGACTCAGGCTCTTAGGGTTAGGGTTAGACTCAGGCTCTTAGGCTTAGGGTTAGACTCAGGCTCTTCGGGTTAGGGTTAGACTCAGGCTCTTCGGGTTAGGGTTAGACTCAGGCTCTTAGGGTGAGGGTTAGACTCAGGCTCTTAGGGTTAGGGTTAGACTCAGGCTCTTAGGGTGAGGGTTAGACTCAGGCTCTTACGGTGAGGGTTAGACTCAGGCTCTTAGGGTGAGGGTTAGACTCAGGCTCTTAGGGTTAGGGTTAGACTCAGGCTCTTAGGGTGAGGGTTAGACTCAGGCTCTTAGGGTGAGGGTTAGACTCAGGCTCTTAGGGTTAGGGTTCGATTCAGGCTCTTAGGGTGAGGGTTAGACTCAGGCTCTTAGGGTGAGGGTTAGACTCAGGCTCTTAGGGTGAGGGTTAGACTCAGGCTCTTAGGGTTAGGGTTAGACTCAGGCTCTTAGGGTTAGGGTTAGACTCAGGCTCTTAGGGTGAGGGTTAGACTCAGGCTCTTAGGGTTAGGGTTAGACTCAGGCTCTTAGGGTGAGGGTTAGACTCAGGCTCTTAGGGTTAGGGTTAGACTCAGGCTCTTAGGGTTAGGGTTAGACTCAGGCTCTTAGGGTGAGGGTTAGACTCAGGCTCTTAGGGTGAGGGTTAGACTCAGGCTCTTAGGGTGAGGGTTAGACTCAGGCTCTTAGGGTTAGGGTTAGACTCAGGCTCTTAGGGTTAGGGTTAGACTCAGGCTCTTAGGGTTAGGGTTCGACTCAGGCTCTTAGGGTTAGGGTTCGATTCAGGCTCTTAGGGTGAGGGTTAGACTCAGGCTCTTAGGGTGAGGGTTAGACTCAGGCTCTTAGGGTTAGGGTTAGACTCAGGCTCTTAGGGTTAGGGTTAGACTCAGGCTCTTAGGGTGAGGGTTAGACTCAGGCTCTTAGGGTTAGGGTTAGACTCAGGCTCTTAGGGTTAGGGTTAGACTCAGGCTCTTTAGGGTTAGGGTTAGACTCAGGCTCTTAGGGTTAGGGTTAGACTCAGGCTCTTAGGGTTAGGGTTAGACTCAGGCTCTTAGGGTGAGGGTTAGACTCAGGCTCTTAGGGTTAGGGTTAGACTCAGGCTCTTAGGGTTAGGGTTAGACTCAGGCTCTTAGGGTTAGGGTTAGACTCAGGCTCTTAGGGTGAGGGTTAGACTCAGGCTCTTAGGGTGAGGGTTAGACTCAGGCTCTTAGGGTTAGGGTTCGATTCAGGCTCTTAGGGTGAGGGTTAGACTCAGGCTCTTAGGGTGAGGGTTAGACTCAGGCTCTTAGGGTGAGGGTTAGACTCAGGCTCTTAGGGTTAGGGTTAGACTCAGGCTCTTAGGGTTAGGGTTAGACTCAGGCTCTTAGGGTGAGGGTTAGACTCAGGCTCTTAGGGTTAGGGTTAGACTCAGGCTCTTAGGGTGAGGGTTAGACTCAGGCTCTTAGGGTTAGGGTTAGACTCAGGCTCTTAGGGTTAGGGTTAGACTCAGGCTCTTAGGGTGAGGGTTAGACTCAGGCTCTTAGGGTGAGGGTTAGACTCAGGCTCTTAGGGTTAGGGTTAGACTCAGGCTCTTAGGGTTAGGGTTAGACTCAGGCTCTTAGGGTTAGGGTTCGACTCAGGCTCTTAGGGTTAGGGTTCGATTCAGGCTCTTAGGGTGAGGGTTAGACTCAGGCTCTTAGGGTGAGGGTTAGACTCAGGCTCTTAGGGTGAGGGTTAGACTCAGGCTCTTAGGGTTAGGGTTAGACTCAGGCTCTTAGGGTTAGGGTTAGACTCAGGCTCTTAGGGTGAGGGTTAGACTCAGGCTCTTAGGGTTAGGGTTAGACTCAGGCTCTTAGGGTTAGGGTTAGACTCAGGCTCTTTAGGGTTAGGGTTAGACTCAGGCTCTTAGGGTTAGGGTTAGACTCAGGCTCTTAGGGTTAGGGTTAGACTCAGGCTCTTAGGGTGAGGGTTAGACTCAGGCTCTTAGGGTTAGGGTTAGACTCAGGCTCTTAGGGTTAGGGTTAGACTCAGGCTCTTAGGGTTAGGGTTAGACTCAGGCTCTTAGGGTTAGGGTTCGACTCAGGCTCTTAGGGTTAGGGTTCGATTCAGGCTCTTAGGGTGAGGGTTAGACTCAGGCTCTTAGGGTGAGGGTTAGACTCAGGCTCTTAGGGTTAGGGTTAGACTCAGGCTCTTAGGGTGAGGGTTAGACTCAGGCTCTTAGGGTTAGGGTTCGACTCAGGCTCTTAGGGTTAGGGTTCGATTCAGGCTCTTAGGGTGAGGGTTAGACTCAGGCTCTTAGGGTGAGGGTTAGACTCAGGCTCTTAGGGTGAGGGTTAGACTCAGGCTCTTAGGGTTAGGGTTAGACTCAGGCTCTTAGGGTTAGGGTTAGACTCAGGCTCTTAGGGTTAGGGTTAGACTCAGGCTCTTAGGGTTAGGGTTAGACTCAGGCTCTTTAGGGTTAGGGTTAGACTCAGGCTCTTAGGGTTAGGGTTAGACTCAGGCTCTTCGGGTTAGGGTTAGACTCAGGCTCTTCGGGTTAAGGTTAGACTCAGGCTCTTAGGGTGAGGGTTAGACTCAGGCTCTTAGGGTGAGGGTTAGACTCAAGCTCTTAGGGTTAGGGTTAGACTCAGGCTCTTAGGGTTAGGGTTAGACTCAGGCTCTTAGGGTTAGGGTTAGACTCAGGCTCTTAGGGTTAGGGTTCGACTCAGGCTCTTAGGGTTAGGGTTCGATTCAGGCTCTTAGGGTGAGGGTTAGACTCAGGCTCTTAGGGTGAGGGTTAGACTCAGGCTCTTAGGGTTAGGGTTAGACTCAGGCTCTTAGGGTGAGGGTTAGACTCAGGCTCTTAGGGTTAGGGTTAGACTCAGGCTCTTAGGGTTAGGGTTAGACTCAGGCTCTTAGGGTTAGGGTTAGACTCAGGCTCTTAGGCTTAAAGTTAGACTCAGGCTCTTAGTCTTAAAGTTAGACTCAGGCTCTTAGGCTTAGAGTTAGACTCAGGCTCTTAGGGTGAGGGTTAGACTCAGGCTCTTAGGGTTAGGGTTAGACTCAGGCTCTTAGGGTTAGGGTTAGACTCAGGCTCTTAGGGTTAGGGTTAGACTCAGGCTCTTAGGGTTAGGGTTAGACTCAGGCTCTTAGGGTGAGGGTTAGACTCAGGCTCTTAGGGTTAGGGTTAGACTCAGGCTCTTAGGGTTAGGGTTAGACTCAGGCTCTTAGGGTTAGGGTTAGACTCAGGCTCTTAGGGTTAGGGTTAGACTCAGGCTCTTAGGCTTAGGGTTAGACTCAGGCTCTTAGGGTGAGGGTTAGACTCAGGCTCTTAGGGTTAGGGTTAGACTCAGGCTCTTAGGGTTAGGGTTAGACTCAGGCTCTTAGAGTAAGGGTTAGACTCAGGCTCTTAGGGTTAGGGTTAGACTCAGGCTCTTAGGGTTAGGGTTAGACTCAGGCTCTTAGGGTTAGGGTTAGACTTCAGGCTCTTAGGGTGAGGGTTAGACTCAGACTCTTAGGGTGAGGGTTAGTCTCAGGCTCTTAGGGTTAGGGTTAGACTCAGGCTCTTAGGCTTAAAGTTAGACTCAGGCTCTTAGGCTTAAAGTTAGACTCAGGCTCTTAGGCTTAGGGTTAGACTCAGGCTCTTAGGGTTAGGGTTAGACTCAGGCTCTTAGGGTTAGGGTTAGACTCAGGCTCTTAGGGTTAGGGTTAGACTCAGGCTCTTAGGGTGAGGGTTAGACTCAGGCTCTTAGGGTTAGGGTTAGACTCAGGCTCTTAGGGTGAGGGTTAGACTCAGGCTCTTAGGGTGAGGGTTCGACTCAGGCTCTTAGGGTGAGGGTTCGATTCAGGCTCGTAGGGTGAGGGTTCGACTCAGGCTCTTAGGGTTAGGGTTAGACTCAGGCTCTTAGGGTTAGGGTTAGACTCAGGCTCTTAGGGTTAGGGTTAGACTCAGGCTCTTAGGGTTAGGGTTAGACTCAGGCTCTTAGGGTGAGGGTTAGACTTAGGCTCTTAGGGTTAGGGTTAGACTCAGGCTCTTAGGGTTAGGGTTAGACTCAGGCTCTTAGGGTGAGGGTTAGACTCAGGCTCTTAGGGTGAGGGTTAGACTCAGGCTCTTAGGGTTAGGGTTAGACTCAGGCTCTTAGGGTTAGGGTTAGACTCAGGCTCTTAGGGTGAGGGTTAGACTCAGGCTCTTAGGGTGAGGGTTAGACTCAGGCTCTTAGGGTTAGGGTTAGACTCAGGCTCTTAGGGTGAGGGTTAGACTCAGGCTCTTAGGGTTAGGGTTAGACTCAGGCTCTTAGGGTGAGGGTTAGACTCAGGCTCTTAGGGTTAGGGTTAGACTCAGGCTCTTAGGGTTAGGGTTAGACTCAGGCTCTTAGGGTTAGGGTTCGACTCAGGCTCTTAGGGTTAGGGTTCGATTCAGGCTCTTAGGGTGAGGGTTAGACTCAGGCTCTTAGGGTGAGGGTTAGACTCAGGCTCTTAGGGTTAGGGTTAGACTCAGGCTCTTAGGGTTAGGGTTAGACTCAGGCTCTTAGGCTTAGGGTTAGACTCAGGCTCTTAGGGTGAGGGTTAGACTCAGGCTCTTAGGGTTAGGGTTAGACTCAGGCTCTTAGGGTTAGGGTTAGACTCAGGCTCTTTAGGGTTAGGGTTAGACTCAGGCTCTTAGGGTGAGGGTTAGACTCAGGCTCTTAGGGTGAGGGTTAGACTCAGGCTCTTAGGGTTAGGGTTAGACTCAGGCTCTTAGGGTGAGGGTTAGACTCAGGCTCTTAGGGTTAGGGTTAGACTCAGGCTCTTAGGGTTAGGGTTAGACTCAGGCTCTTAGGGTTAGGGTTCGACTCAGGCTCTTAGGGTTAGGGTTCGATTCAGGCTCTTAGGGTGAGGGTTAGACTCAGGCTCTTAGGGTGAGGGTTAGACTCAGGCTCTTAGGGTTAGGGTTAGACTCAGGCTCTTAGGGTTAGGGTTAGACTCAGGCTCTTAGGCTTAGGGTTAGACTCAGGCTCTTAGGGTGAGGGTTAGACTCAGGCTCTTAGGGTTAGGGTTAGACTCAGGCTCTTAGGGTTAGGGTTAGACTCAGGCTCTTTAGGGTTAGGGTTTAGACTCAGGCTCTTAGGGTTAGGGTTAGACTCAGGCTCTTCGGGTTAGGGTTAGACTCAGGCTCTTAGGGTGAGGGTTAGACTCAGGCTCTTAGGGTGAGGGTTAGACTCAGGCTCTTAGGGTTAGGGTTAGACTCAGGCTCTTAGGGTTAGGGTTAGACTCAGGCTCTTAGGGTTAGGGTTAGACTCAGGCTCTTAGGGTTAGGGTTCGACTCAGGCTCTTAGGGTTAGGGTTCGATTCAGGCTCTTAGGGTGAGGGTTAGACTCAGGCTCTTAGGGTGAGGGTTAGACTCAGGCTCTTAGGGTTAGGGTTAGACTCAGGCTCTTAGGGTGAGGGTTAGACTCAGGCTCTTAGGGTTAGGGTTAGACTCAGGCTCTTAGGGTTAGGGTTAGACTCAGGCTCTTAGGGTGAGGGTTAGACTCAGGCTCTTAGGGTTAGGGTTAGACTCAGGCTCTTAGGGTTAGGGTTAGACTCAGGCTCTTAGGGTGAGGGTTAGACTCAGGCTCTTAGGGTTAGGGTTAGACTCAGGCTCTTAGGGTTAGGGTTAGACTCAGGCTCTTTAGGGTTAGGGTTAGACTCAGGCTCTTAGGGTTAGGGTTAGACTCAGGCTCTTCGGGTTAGGGTTAGACTCAGGCTCTTAGGGTGAGGGTTAGACTCAGGCTCTTAGGGTGAGGGTTAGACTCAGGCTCTTAGGGTTAGGGTTAGACTCAGGCTCTTAGGGTTAGGGTTAGACTCAGGCTCTTAGGGTTAGGAGGGTTAGACTCAGGCTCTTAGGGTTAGGGTTCGACTCAGGCTCTTAGGGTTAGGGTTCGATTCAGGCTCTTAGGGTGAGGGTTAGACTCAGGCTCTTAGGGTGAGGGTTAGACTCAGGCTCTTAGGGTTAGGGTTAGACTCAGGCTCTTAGGGTGAGGGTTAGACTCAGGCTCTTAGGGTTAGGGTTAGACTCAGGATCTTAGGGTTAGGGTTAGACTCAGGCTCTTAGGGTGAGGGTTAGACTCAGGCTCTTAGGGTTAGGGTTAGACTCAGGCTCTTAGGGTTAGGGTTAGACTCAGGCTCTTAGGCTTAGGGTTAGACTCAGGCTCTTAGGGTGAGGTTAGACTCAGGCTCTTAGGGTTAGGGTTAGACTCAGGCTCTTAGGGTTAGGGTTAGACTCAGGCTCTTTAGGGTTAGGGTTAGACTCAGGCTCTTAGGGTTAGGGTTAGACTCAGGCTCTTCGGGTTAGGGTTAGACTCAGGCTCTTAGGGTGAGGGTTAGACTCAGGCTCTTAGGGTGAGGGTTAGACTCAGGCTCTTAGGGTTAGGGTTAGACTCAGGCTCTTAGGGTTAGGGTTAGACTCAGGCTCTTAGGGTTAGGGTTAGACTCAGGCTCTTAGGGTTAGGGTTCGACTCAGGCTCTTAGGGTTAGGGTTCGATTCAGGCTCTTAGGGTGAGGGTTAGACTCAGGCTCTTAGGGTGAGGGTTAGACTCAGGCTCTTAGGGTTAGGGTTAGACTCAGGCTCTTAGGGTGAGGGTTAGACTCAGGCTCTTAGGGTTAGGGTTAGACTCAGGCTCTTAGGGTTAGGGTTAGACTCAGGCTCTTAGGGTGAGGGTTAGACTCAGGCTCTTTAGGGTTAGGGTTAGACTCAGGCTCTTAGGGTTAGGGTTAGACTCAGGCTCTTAGGGTTAGGGTTAGACTTCAGGCTCTTAGGGTGAGGGTTAGACTCAGACTCTTAGGGTTAGGGTTAGACTCAGGCTCTTAGGCTTAGGGTTAGACTCAGGCTCTTAGGCTTAAAGTTAGACTCAGGCTCTTAGGCTTAAAGTTAGACTCAGGCTCTTAGGCTTAGGGTTAGACTCAGGCTCTTAGGGTTAGGGTTAGACTCAGGCTCTTAGTGTTAGGGTTAGACTCAGGCTCTTAGGGTTAGGGTTAGACTCAGGCTCTTAGGGTTAGGGTTAGACTCAGGCTCTTAGGGTTAGGGTTAGACTCAGGCTCTTAGGGTTAGGGTTAGACTCAGGCTCTTAGGGTGAGGGTTAGACTCAGGCTCTTAGGGTGAGGGTTAGACTCAGGCTCTTAGGGTGAGGGTTAGACTCAGGCTCTTAGGGTGAGGGTTAGACTCAGGCTCTTAGGGTGAGGGTTAGACTCAGGCTCTTAGGGTGAGGGTTAGACTCAGGCTCTTAGGGTTAGGGTTAGACTCAGGCTCTTAGGGTTAGGGTTAGACTCAGGCTCTTAGGGTTAGGGTTCGACTCAGGCTCTTAGGGTTAGGGTTCGATTCAGGCTCTTAGGGTGAGGGTTAGACTCAGGCTCTTAGGGTGAGGGTTAGACTCAGGCTCTTAGGGTGAGGGTTAGACTCAGGCTCTTAGGGTTAGGGTTAGACTCAGGCTCTTAGGGTTAGGGTTAGACTCAGGCTCTTAGGGTGAGGGTTAGACTCAGGCTCTTAGGGTTAGGGTTAGACTCAGGCTCTTTAGGGTTAGGGTTAGACTCAGGCTCTTAGGGTTAGGGTTAGACTCAGGCTCTTAGGGTTAGGGTTAGACTCAGGCTCTTAGGGTGAGGGTTAGACTCAAGCTCTTAGGGTTAGGGTTAGACTCAGGCTCTTAGGGTTAGGGTTAGACTCAGGCTCTTAGGCTTAGGGTTAGACTCAGGCTCTTAGGGTTAGACTCAGGCTCTTAGGCTTAAAGTTAGACTCAGGCTCTTAGGGTTAGGGTTAGACTCAGGCTCTTAGGGTTAGGGTTCGACTCAGGCTCTTAGGGTTAGGGTTCGATTCAGGCTCTTAGGGTGAGGGTTAGACTCAGGCTCTTAGGGTGAGGGTTAGACTCAGGCTCTTAGGGTTAGGGTTAGACTCAGGCTCTTAGGGTGAGGGTTAGACTCAGGCTCTTAGGGTTAGGGTTAGACTCAGGATCTTAGGTTAGGGTTAGACTCAGGCTCTTAGGGTGAGGGTTAGACTCAGGCTCTTAGGGTTAGGGTTAGACTCAGGCTCTTAGGGTTAGGGTTAGACTCAGGCTCTTAGGCTTAGGGTTAGACTCAGGCTCTTAGGGTGAGGGTTAGACTCAGGCTCTTAGGGTTAGGGTTAGACTCAGGCTCTTAGGGTTAGGGTTAGACTCAGGCTCTTTAGGGTTAGGGTTAGACTCAGGCTCTTAGGGTTAGGGTTAGACTCAGGCTCTTCGGGTTAGGGTTAGACTCAGGCTCTTAGGGTGAGGGTTAGACTCAGGCTCTTAGGGTGAGGGTTAGACTCAGGCTCTTAGGGTTAGGGTTAGACTCAGGCTCTTAGGGTTAGGGTTAGACTCAGGCTCTTAGGGTTAGGGTTAGACTCAGGCTCTTAGGGTTAGGGTTCGACTCAGGCTCTTAGGGTTAGGGTTCGATTCAGGCTCTTAGGGTGAGGGTTAGACTCAGGCTCTTAGGGTGAGGGTTAGACTCAGGCTCTTAGGGTTAGGGTTAGACT
Source organism: Falco punctatus (assembly GCF_963210335.1). NCBI lineage: Eukaryota > Metazoa > Chordata > Aves > Falconiformes > Falconidae > Falco > Falco punctatus. The sequence continues at coordinate 67,316 of NW_027660314.1, forward strand.
CAGGCTCTTAGGGTGAGGGTTAGACTCAGGCTCTTAGGGTTAGGGTTAGACTCAGGCTCTTAGGGTTAGGGTTAGACTCAGGCTCTTAGGGTGAGGGTTAGACTCAGGCTCTTTAGGGTTAGGGTTAGACTCAGGCTCTTAGGGTTAGGGTTAGACTCAGGCTCTTAGGGTTAGGGTTAGACTTCAGGCTCTTAGGGTGAGGGTTAGACTCAGACTCTTAGGGTTAGGGTTAGACTCAGGCTCTTAGGCTTAGGGTTAGACTCAGGCTCTTAGGCTTAAAGTTAGACTCAGGCTCTTAGGCTTAAAGTTAGACTCAGGCTCTTAGGCTTAGGGTTAGACTCAGGCTCTTAGGGTTAGGGTTAGACTCAGGCTCTTAGTGTTAGGGTTAGACTCAGGCTCTTAGGGTTAGGGTTAGACTCAGGCTCTTAGGGTTAGGGTTAGACTCAGGCTCTTAGGGTTAGGGTTAGACTCAGGCTCTTAGGGTTAGGGTTAGACTCAGGCTCTTAGGGTGAGGGTTAGACTCAGGCTCTTAGGGTGAGGGTTAGACTCAGGCTCTTAGGGTGAGGGTTAGACTCAGGCTCTTAGGGTGAGGGTTAGACTCAGGCTCTTAGGGTGAGGGTTAGACTCAGGCTCTTAGGGTGAGGGTTAGACTCAGGCTCTTAGGGTTAGGGTTAGACTCAGGCTCTTAGGGTTAGGGTTAGACTCAGGCTCTTAGGGTTAGGGTTCGACTCAGGCTCTTAGGGTTAGGGTTCGATTCAGGCTCTTAGGGTGAGGGTTAGACTCAGGCTCTTAGGGTGAGGGTTAGACTCAGGCTCTTAGGGTGAGGGTTAGACTCAGGCTCTTAGGGTTAGGGTTAGACTCAGGCTCTTAGGGTTAGGGTTAGACTCAGGCTCTTAGGGTGAGGGTTAGACTCAGGCTCTTAGGGTTAGGGTTAGACTCAGGCTCTTTAGGGTTAGGGTTAGACTCAGGCTCTTAGGGTTAGGGTTAGACTCAGGCTCTTAGGGTTAGGGTTAGACTCAGGCTCTTAGGGTGAGGGTTAGACTCAAGCTCTTAGGGTTAGGGTTAGACTCAGGCTCTTAGGGTTAGGGTTAGACTCAGGCTCTTAGGCTTAGGGTTAGACTCAGGCTCTTAGGGTTAGACTCAGGCTCTTAGGCTTAAAGTTAGACTCAGGCTCTTAGGGTTAGGGTTAGACTCAGGCTCTTAGGGTGAGGGTTAGACTCAGGCTCTTAGGGTTAGGGTTAGACTCAGGCTCTTAGGGTGAGGGTTAGACTCAGGCTCTTAGGGTTAGGGTTAGACTCAGGCTCTTAGGGTTAGGGTTAGACTTCAGGCTCTTAGGGTGAGGGTTAGACTCAGACTCTTAGGGTTAGGGTTAGACTCAGGCTCTTAGGCTTAGGGTTAGACTCAGGCTCTTAGGCTTAAAGTTAGACTCAGGCTCTTAGGCTTAAAGTTAGACTCAGGCTCTTAGGCTTAGGGTTAGACTCAGGCTCTTAGGGTTAGGGTTAGACTCAGGCTCTTAGTGTTAGGGTTAGACTCAGGCTCTTAGGGTTAGGGTTAGACTCAGGCTCTTAGGGTTAGGGTTAGACTCAGGCTCTTAGGGTTAGGGTTAGACTCAGGCTCTTAGGGTTAGGGTTAGACTCAGGCTCTTAGGGTGAGGGTTAGACTCAGGCTCTTAGGGTGAGGGTTAGACTCAGGCTCTTAGGGTGAGGGTTAGACTCAGGCTCTTAGGGTGAGGGTTAGACTCAGGCTCTTAGGGTGAGGGTTAGACTCAGGCTCTTAGGGTGAGGGTTAGACTCAGGCTCTTAGGGTTAGGGTTAGACTCAGGCTCTTAGGGTTAGGGTTAGACTCAGGCTCTTAGGGTTAGGGTTCGACTCAGGCTCTTAGGGTTAGGGTTCGATTCAGGCTCTTAGGGTGAGGGTTAGACTCAGGCTCTTAGGGTGAGGGTTAGACTCAGGCTCTTAGGGTGAGGGTTAGACTCAGGCTCTTAGGGTTAGGGTTAGACTCAGGCTCTTAGGGTTAGGGTTAGACTCAGGCTCTTAGGGTGAGGGTTAGACTCAGGCTCTTAGGGTTAGGGTTAGACTCAGGCTCTTTAGGGTTAGGGTTAGACTCAGGCTCTTAGGGTTAGGGTTAGACTCAGGCTCTTAGGGTTAGGGTTAGACTCAGGCTCTTAGGGTGAGGGTTAGACTCAAGCTCTTAGGGTTAGGGTTAGACTCAGGCTCTTAGGGTTAGGGTTAGACTCAGGCTCTTAGGCTTAGGGTTAGACTCAGGCTCTTAGGGTTAGACTCAGGCTCTTAGGCTTAAAGTTAGACTCAGGCTCTTAGGGTTAGGGTTAGACTCAGGCTCTTAGGGTGAGGGTTAGACTCAGGCTCTTAGGGTTAGGGTTAGACTCAGGCTCTTAGGGTGAGGGTTAGACTCAGGCTCTTAGGGTTAGGGTTAGACTCAGGCTCTTAGGGTTAGGGTTAGACTCAGGCTCTTAGGGTGAGGGTTAGACTCAGGCTCTTAGGGTTAGGGTTAGACTCAGGCTCTTAGGGTTAGGGTTAGACTCAGGCTCTTAGGCTTAAAGTTAGACTCAGGCTCTTAGTCTTAAAGTTAGACTCAGGCTCTTAGGGTGAGGGTTAGACTCAGGCTCTTAGGGTTAGGGTTAGACTCAGGCTCTTAGGGTGAGGGTTAGACTTAGGCTCTTAGGGTTAGGGTTAGACTCAGGCTCTTAGGGTTAGGGTTAGACTCAGGCTCTTAGGGTGAGGGTTAGACTCAGGCTCTTAGGGTGAGGGTTAGACTCAGGCTCTTAGGGTTAGGGTTAGACTCAGGCTCTTCGGGTTAGGGTCAGACTCAGGCTCTTAGGGTGAGGGTTAGACTCAGGCTCTTAGGGTGAGGGTTAGACTCAGGCTCTTAGGGTTAGGGTTAGACTCAGGCTCTTAGGGTGAGGGTTAGACTCAGGCTCTTAGGGTTAGGGTTAGACTCAGGCTCTTAGGGTTAGGGTTAGACTCAGGCTCTTAGGGTGAGGGTTAGACTCAGGCTCTTAGGGTTAGGGTTACACTCAGGCTCTTAGGGTTAGGGTTAGACTCAGGCTCTTAGGGTTAGGGTTCGACTCAGGCTCTTAGGGTTAGGGTTCGATTCAGGCTCTTAGGGTGAGGGTTAGACTCAGGCTCTTAGGGTGAGGGTTAGACTCAGGCTCTTAGGGTTAGGGTTAGACTCAGGCTCTTAGGGTTAGGGTTAGACTCAGGCTCTTAGGCTTAGGGTTAGACTCAGGCTCTTAGGGTGAGGGTTAGACTCAGGCTCTTAGGGTGAGGGTTAGACTCAGGCTCTTAGGGTTAGGGTTAGACTCAGGCTCTTTAGGGTTAGGGTTAGACTCAGGCTCTTAGGCTTAAAGTTAGACTCAGGCTCTTAGGCTTAAAGTTAGACTCAGGCTCTTAGGGTGAGGGTTAGACTCAGGCTCTTAGGGTTAGGGTTAGACTCAGGCTCTTAGGGTTAGGGTTAGACTCAGGCTCTTAGGGTTAGGGTTAGACTCAGGCTCTTAGGGTTAGGGTTAGACTCAGGCTCTTAGGGTTAGGGTTCGAGTCAGGCTCTTAGGGTTAGGGTTCGATTCAGGCTCTTAGGGTGAGGGTTAGACTCAGGCTCTTAGGGTTAGGGTTAGACTCAGGCTCTTAGGGTTAGGGTTAGACTCAGGCTCTTAGGGTTAGGGTTAGACTCAGGCTCTTAGGGTTAGGGTTAGACTCAGGCTCTTAGGGTGAGGGTTAGACTCAGGCTCTTAGGGTTAGGGTTAGACTCAGGCTCTTAGGGTTAGGGTTAGACTCAGGCTCTTAGGGTTAGGGTTAGACTTCAGGCTCTTAGGGTGAGGGTTAGACTCAGACTCTTAGGGTTAGGGTTAGACTCAGGCTCTTAGGGTTAGGGTTAGACTCAGGCTCTTAGGCTTAAAGTTAGACTCAGGCTCTTAGGCTTAAAGTTAGACTCAGGCTCTTAGGCTTAGGGTTAGACTCAGGCTCTTAGGCTTAGGGTTAGACTCAGGCTCTTAGGGTTAGGGTTAGACTCAGGCTCTTAGGGTGAGGGTTAGACTCAGGCTCTTAGGGTGAGGGTTAGACTCAGGCTCTTAGGGTGAGGGTTAGACTCAGGCTCTTAGGGTTAGGGTTAGACTCAGGCTCTTAAGGTTAGGGTTAGACTCAGGCTCTTAGGCTTAGGGTTAGACTCAGGCTCTTAGGGTTAGGGTTAGACTCAGGCTCTTAGGCTTAGGGTTAGACTCAGGCTCTTAGGGTTAGGGTTAGACTCAGGCTCTTAGGCTTAGGGTTAGACTCAGGCTCTTAGGGTTAGGGTTAGACTCAGGCTCTTAGGGTGAGGGTTAGACTCAGGCTCTTAGGGTTAGGGTTAGACTCAGGCTCTTAGGGTGAGGGTTAGACTCAGGCTCTTAGGGTTAGGGTTAGACTCAGGCTCTTAGGGTTAGGGTTAACTCAGGCTCTTTAGGGTTAGGGTTAGACTCAGGCTCTTAGGGTTAGGGTTAGACTCAGGCTCTTAGGGTTAGGGTTAGACTCAGGCTCTTAGGGTGAGGGTTATACTCAGGCTCTTAGGGTTAGGGTTAGACTCAGGCTCTTAGGGTTAGGGTTAGACTCAGGCTCTTAGGGTTAGGGTTAGACTTCAGGCTCTTAGGGTGAGGGTTAGACTCAGACTCTTAGGGTTAGGGTTAGACTTCAGGCTCTTAGGGTGAGGGTTAGACTCAGGCTCTTAGGGTGAGGGTTAGACTCAGGCTCTTAGGGTTAGGGTTAGACTCAGGCTCTTAGGGTGAGGGTTAGACTCAGGCTCTTAGGGTTAGGGTTAGACTCAGGCTCTTAGGGTTAGGGTTAGACTCAGGCTCTTAGGGTGAGGGTTATACTCAGGCTCTTAGGGTTAGGGTTAGACTCAGGCTCTTAGGGTTAGGGTTAGACTCAGGCTCTTAGGGTTAGGGTTAGACTCAGGCTCTTAGGGTTAGGGTTAGACTCAGGCTCTTAGGGTGAGGGTTAGACTCAGGCTCTTAGGGTTAGGGTTAGACTCAGGCTCTTAGGGTGAGGGTTAGACTCAGGCTCTTAGGGTTAGGGTTAGACTCAGGCTCTTAGGGTGAGGGTTAGACTCAGGCTCTTAGGGTTAGGGTTAGACTCAGGCTCTTAGGGTTAGGGTTAGACTCAGGCTCTTAGGGTGAGGGTTAGACTCAGGCTCTTAGGGTTAGGGTTAGACTCAGGCTCTTAGGGTTAGGGTTAGACTCAGGCTCTTAGGGTTAGGGTTAGACTCAGGCTCTTAGGGTGAGGGTTAACCCTAAAAAACAGACCAAAGCCTGTCTGTCTATTCAGAAAGATCATAAAATATTTAACAAAAGAACAGTAATGTTTGGTTAGACTCAGGCTCTTAGGCTTAGGGTTAGACTCAGGCTCTTAGGGTGAGGGTTATACTCAGGCTCTTAGGGTTAGGGTTAGACTCAGGCTCTTAGGGTTAGGGTTAGACTCAGGCTCTTAGGGTTAGGGTTAGACTTCAGGCTCTTAGGGTGAGGGTTAGACTCAGACTCTTAGGGTTAGGGTTAGACTTCAGGCTCTTAGGGTGAGGGTTAGACTCAGGCTCTTAGGGTGAGGGTTAGACTCAGGCTCTTAGGGTTAGGGTTAGACTCAGGCTCTTAGGGTGAGGGTTAGACTCAGTCTCTTTAGGGTTAGGGTTAGACTCAGGCTCTTAGGGTTAGGGTTAGACTCAGGCTCTTAGGGTTAGGGTTAGACTCAGGCTCTTAGGCTTAGGGTTAGACTCAGGCTCTTAGGGTGAGGGTTAGACTCAGGCTCTTAGGGTTAGGGTTAGACTCAGGCTCTTAGGATGAGGGTTAGACTCAGGCTCTTAGGGTTAGGGTTAGACTCAGGCTCTTAGGGTGAGGGTTAGACTCAGGCTCTTAGGGTTAGGGTTAGACTCAGGCTCTTAGGGTTAGGGTTAACTCAGGCTCTTTAGGGTTAGGGTTAGACTCAGGCTCTTAGGGTTAGGGTTAGACTCAGGCTCTTAGGGTTAGGGTTAGACTAAGGCTCTTAGGGTTAGGTTTAGACTCAGGCTCTTAGGGTTAGGGTTAGACTCAGGCTCTTAGGCTTAGGGTTAGACTCAGGCTCTTAGGGTGAGGGTTATACTCAGGCTTTTAGGGTTAGGGTTAGACTCAGGCTCTTAGGGTGAGGGTTAGACTCAGGCTCTTAGGGTTAGGGTTAGACTCAGGCTCTTAGGGTTAGGGTTAACTCAGGCTCTTTAGGGTTAGGGTTAGACTCAGGCTCTTAGGGTTAGGGTTAGACTCAGGCTCTTAGGGTTAGGGTTAGACTCAGGCTCTTAGGGTTAGGGTTAGACTCAGGCTCTTAGGCTTAGGGTTAGACTCAGGCTCTTAGGGTGAGGGTTATACTCAGGCTCTTAGGGTTAGGGTTAGACTCAGGCTCTTAGGGTTAGGGTTAGACTCAGGCTCTTAGGGTTAGGGTTAGACTTCAGGCTCTTAGGGTGAGGGTTAGACTCAGACTCTTAGGGTTAGGGTTAGACTTCAGGCTCTTAGGGTGAGGGTTAGACTCAGGCTCTTAGGGTGAGGGTTAGACTCAGGCTCTTAGGGTTAGGGTTAGACTCAGGCTCTTAGGGTGAGGGTTAGACTCAGGCTCTTAGGGTTAGGGTTAGACTCAGGCTCTTAGGCTTAGGGTTAGACTCAGGCTCTTAGGGTGAGGGTTATACTCAGGCTCTTAGGGTTAGGGTTAGACTCAGGCTCTTAGGGTTAGGGTTAGACTCAGGCTCTTAGGGTTAGGGTTAGACTTCAGGCTCTTAGGGTGAGGGTTAGACTCAGACTCTTAGGGTTAGGGTTAGACTTCAGGCTCTTACGGTGAGGGTTAGACTCAGGCTCTTAGGGTGAGGGTTAGACTCAGGCTCTTAGGGTTAGGGTTAGACTCAGGCTCTTAGGGTGAGGGTTAGACTCAGGCTCTTTAGGGTTAGGGTTAGACTCAGGCTCTTAGGCTTAGGGTTAGACTCAGGCTCTTAGGGTGAGGGTTATACTCAGGCTCTTAGGGTTAGGGTTAGACTCAGGCTCTTAGGGTTAGGGTTAGACTCAGGCTCTTAGGGTTAGGGTTAGACTTCATGCTCTTAGGGTGAGGGTTAGACTCAGACTCTTAGGGTTAGGGTTAGACTTCAGGCTCTTAGGGTGAGGGTTAGACTCAGGCTCTTAGGGTGAGGGTTAGACTCAGGCTCTTAGGGTTAGGGTTAGACTCAGGCTCTTAGGGTGAGGGTTAGACTCAGGCTCTTAGGGTTAGGGTTAGACTCAGGCTCTTAGGGTTAGGGTTAGACTCAGGCTCTTAGGGTTAGGGTTAACCCTAAAAAACAGACCAAAGCCTGTCTGTCTATTCAGAAAGATCATAAAATATTTAACAAAAGAACAGTAATGTTTGGTTAGACTCAGGCTCTTAGGCTTAGGGTTAGACTCAGGCTCTTAGGGTGAGGGTTATACTCAGGCTCTTAGGGTTAGGGTTAGACTCAGGCTCTTAGGGTTAGGGTTAGACTCAGGCTCTTAGGGTTAGGGTTAGACTTCAGGCTCTTAGGGTGAGGGTTAGACTCAGACTCTTAGGGTTAGGGTTAGACTTCAGGCTCTTAGGGTGAGGGTTAGACTCAGGCTCTTAGGGTGAGGGTTAGACTCAGGCTCTTAGGGTTAGGGTTAGACTCAGGCTCTTAGGGTGAGGGTTAGACTCAGGCTCTTTAGGGTTAGGGTTAGACTCAGGCTCTTAGGGTTAGGGTTAGACTCAGGCTCTTAGGGTTAGGGTTAGACTCAGGCTCTTAGGGTTAGGGTTAGACTCAGGCTCTTAGGGTGAGGGTTAGACTCAGGCTCTTAGGGTTAGGGTTAGACTCAGGCTCTTAGGATGAGGGTTAGACTCAGGCTCTTAGGGTTAGGGTTAGACTCAGGCTCTTAGGGTGAGGGTTAGACTCAGGCTCTTAGGGTTAGGGTTAGACTCAGGCTCTTAGGGTTAGGGTTAACTCAGGCTCTTTAGGGTTAGGGTTAGACTCAGGCTCTTAGGGTTAGGGTTAGACTCAGGCTCTTAGGGTTAGGGTTAGACTCAGGCTCTTAGGGTTAGGGTTAGACTCAGGCTCTTAGGGTTAGGGTTAGACTCAGGCTCTTAGGCTTAGGGTTAGACTCAGGCTCTTAGGGTGAGGGTTATACTCAGGCTCTTAGGGTTAGGGTTAGACTCAGGCTCTTAGGGTTAGGGTTAGACTCAGGCTCTTAGGGTTAGGGTTAGACTCAGGCTCTTAGGGTGAGGGTTAGACTCAGGCTCTTAGGGTTAGGGTTAGACTCAGGCTCTTAGGGTTAGGGTTAGACTCAGGCTCTTAGGGTTAGGGTTAGAGTCAGGCTCTTAGGGTGAGGGTTAGACTCAGGCTCTTAGGGTTAGGGTTAGAGTCAGGCTCTTAGGGTTAGGGTTAGACTCAGGCTCTTAAGGTTAGGGTTAGACTCAGGCTCTTAGGGTTAGGGTTAGACTCAGGCTCTTAGGGTTAGGGTTAGACTCAGGCTCTTAGGGTTAGGGTTAGACTCAGGCTCTTAGGGTGAGGGTTAGACTCAGGCTCTTAGGGTTAGGGTTAGACTCAGGCTCTTAGGGTGAGGGTTAGACTCAGGCTCTTAGGGTTAGGGTTAGACTCAGGCTCTTAGGGTGAGGGTTAGACTCAGGCTCTTAGGGTTAGGGTTAGACTCAGGCTCTT